>NW_024868365.1:0-34916 GCF_013358625.1 Macadamia integrifolia | reverse complement strand
ATTTAAACTGAAGATTGGTTCGGATGGTTCTTTACACCATTGCCAATTCCATTTCAAAGTCTGGTTATTTACACTAAAGATTGGGCCTGACAGTTATTTACGCCAATGTCAGCTTCAGTTCAAGTCCGGTTGTTTAAACCGAAGATTGGTTCGGATGGTTCTTTACACCATTGTCAATTCCATTTCAAGTCTAGTTATTTATGCTACAGATTGGGCCTGGCAGTTATTTACACCAATGTCAGCTCCATTTCAAGTCCAATTATTTACACTGAAGATTGGGTCTAACGGTTATTTACACTAATGTCAGTCTCACCTCATGGTCCAGTTATTTAAGCCAAAGATTGGATCTGACGGTTATTTACACCAATGTCACCTCCATTTAAGTCTGGTTATTTTAGAACTGAAGATCAGGTCTGGCACTTATTTATACCAATGCCATTTCTATCTTAAGTCCAGCTGTTGAGACTGAAAGTTGTGTCTGGTGGTTACTTACACCTAGGTCAAACCTAGTTTCTCTTGTGTTTGACCATTCATTTACACCATTGTCTCATATTTGCACTTATGGTCTGCCTGGTTCTTTATACCAATAACAGCTGATTGCAGCTACACTTCTTTTATCATACTTGCATGCATAGTCTACCTGGTTCTTATACCAATATTGGCTAATTACGTTTACACCATTTTTCCATACTTACATTCGCAATCCGTTTAGTTATTTACACCTAACGGTCGATTGTATTTACATTCTTTTCCATACTCTCATTCAAGTCTACTTGGTTCTTTATACCAATGTTGGCTAATTGCATTTACACCTTTGACTCATTTTTACATTCATGGTGTGTTTGGTTATTTATACCTGACAGCCAATTGCATTTGTACTCTTTCATACCTGCATTCATTGTCTACTTGGTTCTTTACACTAAGAATGGCTTATTGCATGTGCGTCCTTAGTCTAGGTTTTACCTGCATATTGATCGACTACGGTAGGTTTTATATCATGGTAGCACCCACACACTACTTGATTTCGCATGTGTTATCGATCGACATTTCCTATCTTTGGTCTTATCTCTTGTTTTGCATTTGCATTTGCACCTCCTCCATCCTTGAGCCGGATGTCGGCAGTACATTGCTCTTGGTGACAAAATGGTGTGTTCTTTTCTTTGCCTTTTGACTGTTACACAGGTCTCAGTCAAAGAGGGGCAATCTGTAGACACCGAATTTTATCACCCCCCAGCAATGATGACATGAAGAATTACATGTTAGACATTTTAGAGTTGGAGAATTTTCAAGCTTAAAGTAGAAAATGACCATTTTTCCCCTATAAAATTTCAGCAGAAAATGTTTTCAAAAATTAGAATTTGATGTTATGGATTATTGTCGTTTGTCCCCTCCAGTCGGACATTACACTTTGATGTGAGAACTATGCGAATCGACGCCCGATTCTCTCTTTCATTATCTAATCTGGGTCCCTAATTTATGTATATTTTTGTAAAAGTTTCTGGTCAAGACCACAATCATGTCTCACATCATTGGATAGTGCTCAGACTGAGGTTTCTAACGACATATTACACGTCGAATTCTGACTAACGGTTTGAAAGATATGACCCCCGGAAGTTGACTCCAAAGTTCGGCATCAGATTCCATTCCGAGCAACCAAGGAGTGCCACATGGTGCCCAAACCCCTTTGTCCAAAAGCAAGCCTTTTTGGACAATTCTCTCTAGTTTTTTAGTCCCACATCGGAAATAAGAGAGAATTGTCTCAAGTCCCAAGGCTATAAGTATAGCCCTTCCTCTCTTCCAAAAGGAAGGAGGAAAAAATTGAGAATTTGGGAGACAGGATGGCCCCATCAAGGTTTTGGCTAACTTCTTCCCTCTAAAATCAAATATTCTCCAAGTCTAAAAGTTTAACACATTAATCCTTCCTTGAGTCGGGAGATCTAGTCCCGTTCGATTCGATTTGGGGCTTGAAGCACGAGGGTTATCTCCCCTTGTTTCTTGATTAAAGCCAGGTTTAAGCTATTTTTTTTCTCCCAATTGCAATTTAGAACTAGTTTATCTAATTTAATAGATTAGGTTTAATTAGTTTTAATTCGGTTCAATGTGATTTATTAGATATAAATTGGTTTATTCCGATTCAATTAGGTGTATTTAGGTTTAATTGGTTCATTTAGATTAATTAGGTTTAATTAGCTTTAATTTGGTTTAGTATGATTTATTAAACATGAATTAGTTGATTCTGGTTCAATTGGGTTTATCTTGCTTTAATTGGGTTCAATATAGTTTGATTTGGGTCATTGAGTCCAATCCATTGTTTTTACTAATTCGTTTTATTTTTCATTTTAATTTGTTTTGCTTTCTTTTATTGTTATATCTTTATTCAATTAATCGGTTTTATTTGTGGTTTGATATACTCACTTAATAAGTAGGTTTGATTTGATCTATTTTTTATTTATTTTTGTTCTTTAGACATAAACCCTTAGATTAGTATCTCAAGCCCTAATCTCTTCCCCCATCTCTTCTTCCTTTCTTTCTTCTTTTTCCTGTAGCAGAAAATCAGTTGCCCCTCTCCACTTCCTTCTCCTTCCTTTCTTTTTCCTTAACCGAACCTGCAACTCACCTCTTCTCCTTCTTCTTTTTCTTTTTCTTCTTCTTCTTCTTCTTATTTTATTTTCTTGTTTTTTGTTATTTCTTTAATTTGCTGATTAGATAGTCCATATTTGTAATTCCCACAACCTGTTATTTCATTTATGTTTTCTATGTGGAATCTTCCCCTCCTTTTGTTCTTTATTTTTCTTTTATCCATTTTGGTTTGATATCCCCTCCTTTTGTTTTGTTTTTTTTTTTTTTTTTCTTTTATCCATTTTGGTTTGATTTCAGGTCTGTAATGTATCCAGTCCTAGAACTTAGGGTTTGGATTCCCCTAATTTTAAAATTTAAAATCAAATGATTTCATTTTATTTCCCTCTAAATAATATATGGGACGTAGTCTAGGGCGTATGTTAGCAAGGGCGTGGCTGGCCCCCCCTCAAACCAGCTCGTAGCATTAGGTGCGTATTAGGGTTCTAGGTTTTGCTGCTACCTCATATCTTTTGTATTCCAACCCTCACTCGCATTAATATAGTACTAATCTAGATTGATTAAAGTAACGTAGTTAACTTAATTAGTCATTTCAATTGTTGTTTAATCAATTGTGGTTTGTTAATTTAGTTTTTTTTTTAAATCACTGCATTTGGTTTCTTCATTCATTTCAATTTATTAAACTTGTGTAATTACCAATTTTTTCCCTCTAGTGGTTTGTTTATTTTAATCAATCAACTAATTAGTTATTTAATGTAGGGTAATTAACTAGATTAATTAGTTAAAAAATTCTCTTCTCAATAGCTTAACTAGGGTTTTGAAAAATGTTTAACTCATCTTAGATTAGCTTAAGGTAAACATAATTAGTGCAATTAGGTTTCATAATTAATTTAATTAAACTTTAGGTTTAGTTTAATCCTCCTATACTAGATTAGGTAGATTAGTAAAAATGCATTCATTTAATGTATTTAATCTATTTCATTTTTTTATAAATTAATTAGGTCTCATTTAATTTATAAATCTTTTTACCAATTGGATTAAGTAGGATTGTAATAATTTATTTCACAAATTACTAGGGATTGGGATTAATCATTTTAATTAATTCAATTTAGGATTTCATAAATTCATTAATCATCCATCTAGGTTAGGCTCAATTAATTGAGTTAGTTTAATTTAAGTTTTTTTTTAATTTGTTTTTTTATTACCGTAATCATTTCATTATTTGCATCATAACCTAGCTAAGATAATTTAGACACTTGGTTTAGGGTTTTCACATGTCATGCTCAGATACATAGTTTAGGGTTTTCAGTGACCTAGATTTAGGACTAGTTACTAGGGTACAAACAAACTTTGGTCAAACAGAAGGAGACCGGCCTTAGGGTCGGGCAGACTGGGTGCCTAACACCTTCCCAGTTTGTCACTTGACACTTGTCCAGAATCTTGGTGCAAACTAGCCTTATCCATCAGAGTCATTAGTCTCTCTCCCTTAATTGGGGGAGACATTTATGGGTCCTAGACCCTTTCTAGGTGGTGACTCCCTTTTACCCATAACGTGTATCCCTCCTTGGCATTTGATGACCAGGGGATACTATCTCATCTCATTAGGGTCGAACCCTAGTGTGTGTACATGCGCTACGCGCCATATCGTGATCCCGGCAGAGGTCCATGATACCTACAACCATGCCCCGACCAGCTAGCCGGATGTCTCCCACCGGTTGTGCTATTTCTGCAGAACTTCCATTCTGCCTGCTCTCCCTGTAGATTTCCTCCAAGATTTCAGTTTGTGTTATCTCATTTCTTTACTGAACCTTTACTAAAGCATCACAATTCTACATTTCATTCACTTAAATCATCAATTCACTAATCAACAAGTTAGTTTTGATTAATTACAAAATTTCAGCAATAATTCCCAAAATCATCTCTATAATCTCAGAATTTCCACTTATATGTATGAATTAACATCAATTACCTTAATCCAAGTCCAATATAAAGTTGGATGCATGTATATCTTCACAAATTTTACTGTGCATGTGAAGGATTTGACCTAAATTACCTCACATGTTTCATTATAGTTTTCAGAGAACATTATAGAAAGAGAGATTTCATTTCCTCTTCTAAAATTTTCTATTTTAAAAATCTTGGATGAGAATTCTCACATTCCAACCCCAATCGGTCGTGGTTCTTGGAACCATTCTTCTAATTTTCATAATTCTTCAGTTAATCCATCAAGGAATAGTAAGAATTAAACTCCATATAGTTAGATTATGGCTGAAATTCCAGATTTTCTTCCTTAAACAGAATATGTTCATTTCCTTTCCAATTTCTGAAAAATTCCTCTTACTACAAATTAATATAGGTAGGTAATGTGACCTACTTTATAGCTGAATCTTCTAACCAGATCCTAAGAGCAGAAATCTCCTCTCTAATCTTCTTCTCCTCTCTTCTCTTCTTCTCTTCTTCTCTTCTTCTCTTCTCTTCTCTTCTCTTCTCTTCTCTTCTTCTTCTCTTCTTTCTTCTTTCTTCCTCTTGCTATCCAAATGAGTGTAATGTGAGAAGAGTGATCGGTGGTGGCTCTCTTGTAGCCCCGCTAACCACAATTATATATATATATAAATATATAATACTTATACATATAAAGTGTATTGTATATATACATATATACATAATTACATAACTATGACTAATTGTGTTTAGAAATTAAATTAATTTATGATTTACTAATTAACTCACTTATCCATGTCAAACCCATAGGAATAGGTCCACATGTCCAGTTTCCAAGTGGGACCCATTTTCAGCCAATTTTGGCCATTCTGTTCACATGACAGGCAGGCTTGTCATGTCCAGAATCCTCTAGCCGGTTGAACCAGACTTGCTGCTCCCTTTGGGTTTGTTGTATTCCCTTTCACTTCTAATCCATTTTAAGGGTTAATAATTACCTGTTGGACCACTTTGCTTGCTGACTCTTCCAACATTGTTGGCAGGAGGCACAGGTACATGTTGGGTCATCCTTCCCTTCCTGACATTCCACTACTGCCAGCCAAGCTAGTGTTGGCTTCTCCAATCTGCTACTCGTGCTTGTTCACAGTCAATGTAAATAGGTGAGATTTGAGGTGTTACGGTTTCCTTCCTCCTTACAAAAAATCTCGTCCTCAAAATTTACAAGAGTTACTTGGTAAGCCAAACAGTTCAGGGTACTTTTCTTTCACTTTATCTCTTTCCCAGGAAGTTTCTTGCTCTGGGTGGATCTTCCATTTGATTTTCACATATGGAATGGTTTGACTCCGGAGTTGATATTCTTTTCGATCAATGATCCCTTCAGGTTGTTCTTCATAACTCAAATCATCATTCAACTCCAAAGGTTCCATAGTAGGCAACACATGTGAAGGATCTGGAATGTACTTCTTTAGCATAGAGACATGGAAGACATTATAAAATCTGTCCAACTCTAGAGGTAATGCCAATCTATAGGCTGTTTTGCCATTCCGATCCGGTATCTCAAAGGGTCCTATATACCTTGGGCTTAATTTACCTCTCTTTCCAAATCTCTTGATACCTTTGATTAGTGAAATTTTCAGAAATACCTTTTCACCTACTTCAAACTCCAAAGGCTTTCTTCTGTTGTCTGCATAACTCTTCTATCTGGACTGAGTTGCCTTGATTCTTTCCTTATTCATATCCACCTTCTCACAAGTAGCTTGTACCAGCTCGGGTCCCAAAATTCTCCTTTCTCCCACTTCATCCCATTATAATGGGGTTCTACACTTCTTCTATACAAAGCTTCAAACGGTGCCATACCAATAATTGATTGATAGTTGTTATTATATGAAAATTCAACTAATGGTATATATTCAACCCAACTATAGCTCATATCTATAGCACAGGCCCTCGACATATCTTATAAAGTCTAGATTTTTTGCTCTATCTATCCATCTGTCTGAGGATGAAATGTTGTGCTAAATTTTAGTCTAGTTCCATTGCCTTCTATACACTCTCCCAAAATTTAGAAGTGAAGCGGGAATCTAGATCCGAAACAATATTGACAGACACACCATGATATCTCACTATTTAATCAATGTACAGCTGGGCTAGCTTCTCCATGGAGTAGGATTTCTTTATTGGTATGAATGAGCTACTTTACTCGGTCTATCAATAACTACCTGTGAGGGTAGCAGCCAAAAAAAGACCTTCCCTCCCCTTTTGTGGGAGGGGAAAAAAGACTTTATGCATTCATCCCTCTCTCCTCTCTTTCTCTTTTGTAGGGAGGGGTGTGTGGTGTGTGCTTACCCGTGGGCCCCACACCGCCGTAGATATGTGGAGACCTATTTAGTTGGAGTGTAAAGGTCATCATTCTTGACGGGGATTTTATGATGGTCCAATATGAGAGATCGGGATCATACAAAAAGGTTTGGAGTCACCACCTAGAATTATGGGCCTAAGACCTAGGGGTGGGCCCAATTCCTGAGAAAAGGGCCCGAAAGTTGGTCTGGTCCAGAGATTTAGGGTACGTGTCAGGGTGTAGAATTGGGAAGGTGTTAAGCACCCAATCTACCCGGTTCAACCGGTCTTCCTAGTAGATGCTTGAGAATTAACATTTTTCATAATTATTCCTATTCCGTATGCATGGCTAAGTTATCACACATATATACATTGATTGAATTTAAATAATTATGTACACTAAAACAAGGTCAATATAAATTATACATTATAAAGTTTCTAGCGAAATAAAAAAGGTCAATATAAAGTCTACATTATGCTAATTTGGGTGAGAAATTATACCTGAGCTTGACCCCTGTTTCAGGTCAAGAGGCATCATGGACCCCTGATTAGTGCTGGCATGAACTTTCTTGTAGCTTCTCTTGGCTCAGGGGAAGATGGTCTTAAGCACCAACTTCCTTTTTTGAGAGAGGTTGACTGTGGTAATATTCGGACAAAGTTCCGATTACTTTCAGGTTTGAATTCTGCTAGAGCTTTGGCTAGGGAAGGCTACTTTCGGGCTTAGGCAAAGGTGTCAATTCGGCAGAGCTTCCACTAAGGATGGGCTAATTCTGGACTTTGGTTGAGGTGGCACTCCGACAGAGTTTCCGCTGGGGATAGGCTATAGGAGGGCTAGGCTGAGGTGGCTCTCCGGCAGAGTTTCCGCTAGAAATAGGCTATGGGAGGGCTAGGTTGAGGTGACACTCCGGCAGAGCTTCCGTTAGGGATAGGCTATGGAGGGCTAGGCTGAGGTGGCACACCGACAGATCATCCATGGGGGATAGGCTATGGGAGGGCTAGGCTGAGGTGGCACATCGGCAGAGCTTCCATTAGGAATAGGCTATGGGAGGGCTTAACGAAACTCAAATGATTAAGGAACTTCGAAGGCCCGAAGAACACTTCGAAGATTCGAAGAACACTTTGAATCTATGAAGATCGCTTCGAAGACTTAAGGAACCTCAAAGGGGGGTAACTAAAGCAAAGTTTTTCCTACACAAAAATGCTCACTCAAAAATTTAGATGATTGAAAAACATTGAAGGCCTGAAGAACACTTCGAATCTTATGAAGATCTCTTCGAAGACTTAAAGAACCTCAAGGGAGGAGGGGAGGAGAGAGGGTAGAGATTCTTTACAAGGGATGCTCACTAGGAGGCTTGAGTGTCAAAAACCAAAGGGAGGGGGTACTTATAGATTTTTTGGACAACTGGGGAGGAAAGAGGGATTTCCTCGGCCAATGGGGTTAAAACACGAATTTTCTTGGCCAATGGGGTAACAAAGTAAATTTTTGGGCCCATGGGGTGAAGGTTGAATTTCTTTGGCCAATGAGGTGCAAATATGCTTTTTAGGGCCAATGAGGTAAAAGATGCTTTTTCGGGCCAATAGGGTGAAAGGGGTAATTTTTTGGCCAATGGAGAAAAAATATGCTTTTTTTGCCAATAGTGTGAAAAGATACTTTTTTGGCATAATGGGAGGGCATCGTGTAGGGTACACTAGCGGAGCAATATAGAGTACACAAACGGGTGAAGAGGGAATCCCCTCATAAATTTGGTCATCAGAATGATGATTCCGATCACTAACGGGGGTGTTGGGAACCTGGTGGGGATGGACAGGGCTAAGCGGGGGCACACAAGGGCTAACAGGGGCACATAGGGTTGGTAGGGATGCACAGGGCTAGGCGAGGGTGTACAGAGCTAGGCGGGGGCACGCGAGGTAGGGCAGGATTGTGCGAGGCAGGGCGAGGGCAAGCGCGGGACAAGGTAGGGGTGCACACTGGGCAGGACAGGGGTGCAGATGCTCATGGCCAAGTGTGGGTGCTTGCATGGGTTTGGGTGTTCAAGGTGTAACTTTTGGGAATGATTATGGGAGATCTAATGGTCCGATTTTGATGTACCATATATCATTGAAATCATGATTCCGAGTACTATCCATCCGTATAGTCGCTTTGGATCGGATTCCTTCATATATGAGAAGCCATAATTGGATCTTCCTTTTCTCTTGCATGGGATTTCTGGGGTTTTTGGGCGAGTATGGAATGCTTCTGGGTTAGGTCATCTCTGTCGATTGAAAGCGAGAGGTCACGTCCATGATTCATAAGTCAACATAGCCGGGGGGGGTGACAAAATTGGTTGTCTACACTACCCAAACTATATCATTTCCTTTCTTGGTCCTTGGTAGCCTTGTCACAAAATCCATAGTAACATGTTCCCATTTCCACTCCGATATCGGAAGAGGTTGCAGAAACCCATGTGGCCTCTGTGTTAATGCTTTCACCAGGTTCTATAACACACAATCTGTTATTAAACCACAAAGTTCCATCTTTCATTGTAAATCTTAAATCCTTTTGTCTTCCATCATTAATAACATTCATAGTTTTTCTCGTGTTGATCTACTCAAACAAGGATGGTCTAATAGTAAGAGTGGCAAGTGTTATATCTTCAGGTGTCTCCACTTCCACAATTAGTTCTAAACCCAACTCTCTTGCCTCTTCAATCAACATAGGGTTTGTTGTAAGTGCAACTAATGTAGTAACCTTGTGTTTCCTACTGAGAGCATCTCCTATTACATTGGCTTTCCCTGGATGGTAATGAATGGTGTAGTAATTGTCTTTTAATAATTCTAGCCATCTTCTTTGCCTCATGAAGAGATACTTAAGGCTTTTGTGGTCACTATAGATCTCACATTTCTGACCATACAAATAGTGATGCCAAAATTTTGAAACAAAAATGATTGCGGCCAATTCCAAGTCATAGGTAGGATAATTCTTTTCATAATCTCTCAATTCTCTGGAATGGCAAGGACTGGAGCCATCACCAATCAGTTCTTCAAAACCTAAAAATTGTTTTCATATTCCTCAGTCCAATGAAATTTGACTCCTTTTTTAGTCAACCGCATCATGGGGGTAGAAATCCGGGCAAAGTTTTCAATAAATCCCCTATAATACCCTGCTAAGCCCAGAAAACTCTGAAGCTCACTTACAATCTTAGGTGACTCCCAATCTAATACTACCTTCACTTTTCTAGGATCAACTTCAATACCCCTAGTAGATACAATGTGGCCCAAGAAATTCATTTGTGATAGCCAGAATTCACATTTACTAAACTTTGCATACAACTACTTTTCTCTCAACCTTTGTAATACTAACCTCAGATGAACTACATGATTCTCTCTACTCTTGGAATAGATCAATATATTATCAATAAAGACAATCACATACTGATCTAACATATCATGGAACATTCTATTCATCAATCCCATAAAATTTGTTGGTGCATTGGTCAGTCCAAATGGCATAACCACAAATTCATAGTGGCCATTCCTAGTCCTGAAAGTTGTCTTCTGGATATCACTCTCTTTGATCTTCAACTGGTGATACCCTGACCTCAAATCAATCTTAGAGAATGTACTGACTCCTTACAACTGATCAAACAAATCATCACTGTGGGGAAGCGGATACTGGTTCTTAATTGTTAATTTGTTCAACTCCCGGTAATCAATACACATCCTTAAACTCCCATCTTTCTTCTTCACAAACAAGACTGGAGCTCCCCAAGGTGATTCATTGAGTGTAATGAAACCCTTCTTCAACAAGTCCTATAACTGTTTCTTCAACTCCTTCAATTCAGCAGGAACCATCCTGTAGGGTGCTTTTGACACTGGTGCTACCTTAGGTACTAAATCAATACAAAATTCAATCTCTCTATCTGGGGGCACACTACACAAATCCTCTGGAAATATATCTAAAAATTTCTTTACTACTTTTAGTTCTTCCAGTATTGCAGTTTCCCTTGTTGTATCTTGGACACATGCCAAGTATGCTTCACATCCTTCTTCTAACAATTTTTGTACTTGGATAGCTGAAATCAACATTTTTTTTTTGCTTCCTTTCTATGTCCTTGAAATATAAACTCATCTCCATTTCTGGGTCTAAATAAGATTTTCTTCTTAGCACGGCCACATAAGCTCAGTAGGCCAATAGTCAATCCATACCTAGGATAACATCAAAATCTTTCATATCTATGCAAATAAAGTGAGCTATCATTTCTCTTTCACAAATCTGAATAGTACAGGGTTTATACACATCCTCTAAATTCATAATAAAACCTATAGGTGTACTGGCCATCAATTGATAAGTTAACCTTTTTTATGTTTCACACATAGCCTTGGAGACAAATCAGAAGACACAAATGAATGAGATGCACCAAAATCAAACAATACATATGCTGGTATATACGAGATAAGCACTGTACCTATCACTACTCCAGGTGCAACTTTATATTCCTCAGCTATTAGTGCAAAGACCTTCCCAGTTGCCTATAACTTCCTGGTGGGTGCAAAAGAAGAAGAAGTCACACTCTGTTCACCAAATTTCCTTTGAGGACAAAATCTTGCATAATGACCCATCTGCTGGCATATGTAACACCTCACATTAATAGGCTAAGCTATGGACAGTATTGGCTATGACTGTGCTGACTGTGACTGGGTAGGCACTCTACTAGCCTCTTTCTATCTGGTTATTGTGGTAGAAGAAGAATCTCCCATTCTAAACCTTCCAAACTATCTCCTTGTGCTTCTGGTTCTGGCCTTTCTTGCTACCTGAATCTGGTAACCTTCCCCCTACTTGTCCTCAATAGACTTTGCAATCTGAACCACATCTGCATAATTCTAGAGCCGATGAGCTAATAGCATAGCTCCAATACCATACCTCAAACCATTCTCAAATTTCTTTGCTTTTGGACTTTCATTCTTCATATGTATCGGGGTAAAATAGTACAAGTCCTCAAACTTGGTATTCCAACACTGACTTAGGTTCCTAAGTCAAATCCATGAACTCTGACTCCTTCCTATCTCTCACACTGATAGGGAAATAGTTCCCATAAAACACCTCTACAAATTTATCCCAGGTGGGATGTGGATGTGTGGCTAGCAATATGAGTTTGGTAGCCTTCCAGTAAGCATAGGCTTCATTCTGCAATTGATAGGCCCCACACATAATATTTTGTTCATCACTGCAACCTAATACTGCCAATGCCTTCTCAATTCCTTCCACCCATTTTGACAGTGCCAATGGGTCAGAACTCACGCCACTAAAGTATGGAGGCCTATACTTCTAAAATTTGTCCATCAATCTACTTATATTAGTCCACGCTAGTACTGTTGGTGGGTTCCCTAAACCCTGTTGCCCTGCCTGTGTACCAAGATCTAGTATGTCCTAGGTTGCTTACTCGCCTGTAGTCTATGGTGCCACTTATGCAGGTGGAACTGGTATTCCCCTAGCATGCACTATTTTGACCAACTCCTTAACAACCCTATTCTGTTGTTGTCATTGTTGTTGTATAATCTGCTATATTGTTTGTTGTAGCCCTTGCTGTATACACTGGACCATATTGGTCATCAGAGTGGCCACATCCTATGCTGTAAGCACTGTAGGTACAGGAGGTGACATAGATGCTACCGCTACTGTAGTGGCAGGTGCAGGGACCAATTCTTGTGTTCCTAATACCGACTCACTTTCCCTCTCATCAATTATAGACACCCTAGGGTGAGCTCTAGTAGTAGGCTAACCCCTTTTCCGGTGTTGTATTCCTTGCTGAGGTTGAGCCCATTTAGGTGGCATATTGAGAATTTCCTGAAAATCATAGCGTATTAATTACCAATGCTCTACACATATAGTTTCAACAAGGATGAATAATGTAGCAACTGATCATATATATACATTTTCTAATCAACATAAAAGGATTCATTCACATCCTAATCATATTTCTATCACACACATTAAATTCACAACAATTAAGCTTTTATCTGGAAGTTTTTATTTCTTTGGTTCCTATTGCACTGGATGAGTCCAAAGCCTTACAGGTTGTTAGACTTTAGTCCTGGTGTTTGCTCTGATACGACCCCCATCACATGCCACACCTTCATATAGCATAGGCATGCTGGAACTGGATACCTTACCCTACCCAATCATCCTACTTACCCTAGGATCTTACTCTAGGAGAGTCCACAACACCACATCCGACATGTTATATATGATCAAAGTCAAAATAATTTCGCAGTAGATAATTAAAATCAAATAAAGATAATATTCATCTAGTTCATCTAAGTAATACAGATAACATATGTACTAGAAATTCAGAATTTACTTACAATGTTCCATATATTACATTAATCCAAGTATCCAAAATATATGTACACAAAAAGAATTTCTTCCACGTGTCAATCCATCAAAAACTAGTCTCTTCGTCCATCCTCATATATATATATATATATATACAAAAAGAATCACAATATCATATCTCAACTAAACTATCCACCATATACACAATCATCGCACTCGTAATCAGGTCCATGACTGAAATCATCAATATCCGGAGTACATGCCAACTAATCCTAAACAATAACAGCATGCTTAATACCAATAGCCTATAGGTGACTTCTTTTCTCATCTATGGATCAAAGGAAAATAAGGGGGGTTTGTAGAGCCCAACTCTTTCAACCCAGTTTATTGACCGGTTGATTCGGTTTGGTCTTGCAGGGTCTGAACTGGAAAGGGTCGATGTTGGTGCCTTATGGTACATGACGGCAAGGGTAACGTCAAATGCAGGGTGGCCGGATAAGATGGAGCCAATACCCGAAGTGATTCGCACACCTAAGTCATGCCCTTACTCATATCACAAGGCCACGTATGAATAGGAAAGGTGCCTTATCATATTTGAATGATAAGAACTTAGTCTGCAACATGTGGCGAGAGTGAGGTACGTGTTAAGATTCTATTTTTCTCTAAAATACAGCAAGGTTGGCTTGCTTGGCCAACTGGTGTGTGTCAGTGATAGGTGCGAGACCCATCAGTGTGACCCTCCTGTATGGGTAACATGGACCCCAGCATGCCCAGCTTGGCTAAGCACATGTATTTTGGACTCCTCATCGAAATGAGGTCTTGTATGCCCGATGATGTCGGCTACTTCACCCAGAAACGCGATTTAATATGTTTTGGTCCATAAAGGGGCAACACCAAATGGACCTTAGAAGATATTTATTGGTCATGGTATAAATAGCACTTATACCTTTCTCTCTTTCCCATTTATTATTTTTAACAAAGGTTGGTGAGGGAAGTAAAGAGGAGGGAGAAAAGAGGAAGAAGAAGAAGAAGAAGAGTAGGAAGAAGGCTATCCCTTTGGATTCCGTAGCCATGTTTTACCTTTTCGTCGTCGATATTGTCATTGGGATCTTGGGATCTACGTTTTGAGGTAAGTAACACCCTAACCTAATGGATTGTGATGAAACCCTCATGTGTATGATCAAGTCAAAGTAATAATGGAACCCTTATGTGATTTTCTTTAAAGGTTTGAGGAAGGGGAAACCCATATTCGAGAGTATTTGGTGACATTTTGAGTTTGGAAAGGAGATCTTAGTTTTTGGCAATTCTTGAGCCAAGGTTTGATTTCATCCTCAAAATCTTGATGATGACTTAGATCCATAATAATCAAGTAAATGAAGCTTAGAATGTGTGGAAAATAGGGTGGGAACAACCCCCTTGGATCCCCATGAGGAGAAATGAAGAAAGGAGGAAGAACAACAAAACCTGCAGAATACTAAAGGGTAGCACCGGTAGGTGGTCACACCTACTAGTGTGACCCCCCAGTCTTGCTTGGACTTTTGGCCCAATCGGTGGGTAGGACCGACGGGTGCCACACCCACCAGTGTGATCCACCAGTCTTCTCTAGGTCAACCGATGAGTAAGACCGGTGGGTTCTTGACCCACTGGTGTGACCCACCAGTCTTGCCATTACCTCTGGACCTACCAGCGGGTAGAGAGGATGGGTGCCAGACCTACCAGCATGATCTGACAATCTCCTCTGGGCCTATCTATAGGTAAAACCGACGGGTGCTAGACCTACCAGTATGACCTGCCGGTCTAGGAAGTTTGCACAAGTGGGTTCTCCTACCCACCTGTGGCCCATATGAGCCCCAATGGAACTCAAACTCACTGACAATCTTCTTCATGCTATTATATGCATTATGACCATATCCTACGTCATTTATAGTCCCAAACTGGATGTATTTCTAAACTCCTTGTCTGTGTAAGGTTTCAAGAAACTCATCTTCCCGCGTCGGATCTTACCCATACCGTGCTTGCATACTATTGTACGAAAATAGGTAAGTGGGAAGAGGACTTTGATCTTATTTTGAGAGTGGTTTTGGCATCCTATGCATCCATATATTATTGCATTTAGAACTGAACATGTTGTATCTTAAATTTCTAAATGCTTTTTACTTGCTTGGAATCATGAGAATGGTTTATCATATATTGGAATCATGGTGATGATTTGTCGGATATGTATGGGCTTTCTAGAATAGATGTCAGAGTTGACTTGGAAACAAATGCATTAGTACACTATGAAATGGGACACAGAAGTACTATGCAGTTGTACTATCTCATATAGGAGCATGTAGTTAGGATTTCACATTCTCTCATGCTACAACCCTTCCCAATAGGGGTTTACATGTTGGGTTATCACTGGGGGGAAGTGTCAATTGTGGACCACTGTGGTGGTTAGAAGTACGCCTGGCTGATCATTAGGATATTTGGAAACCTTGATGACATATTCAGAGGGCCAATCGTACTAATAATTTCTGCTGTGGTTCAACCACGATTTACATTTCTATTATGGTTTGGCCACGATTTACTTTTCTTAGTGCTCATAGTTGGTCTTCTCCGACAACCCTATGGGCATATCATGGGATGGAGAATGCATCTCATACCTAGGGCATACGCGCACTGTGGTTGTGAGTAGTATGTAACCTATGACCTAGTAATGATTGCTTAGGTGAAATAGGTTTAAAATGAATTTCATGCATATCATTTGATTTGCAATTGCTTGTGTGCATCTTTCTTTCCATTTACTGAGCTAGTGCACTTATCTCTCATGTACACACCTTTTTAGATGATTGTGTAAGCTATTCAGTAGAAGAACCCATGTTGGGTCCCACTAATGAAACTCTTAGTGGGGGATTGGTGGGTCCCCAAAGGATTCGATCACTGTGACGGTTGCCCATGTGAGGGTTTTGTTACAGGGCAATAGTAGCTGATTCTACTTTCTGTACTCTTTTTTATTCTTTTGGTATATTTTTCCTTTTGTGCTCTCGATAGTTAAATTGCTATTTCTTGTGTAAATATCATCCCTACGGGCCCATATGTAATTATACTATGTATGACAATTTGGGTATCAAGAGTATATGGGGATTTACAAGTATTATTCATGACAAGACTGTTGCTGAGTTACATTATTATATTCCATTAATTACTTGTGCTTGTTGTGTTGTGGTTACTTATCAGATGATTTTGGTGGTTTTCAGTTACCCGGAGGGAACCGGGTCACCAGTCCAGTTCTATGTGAATGAGGTGTGACAATGGTGTTATCAAAGCACGATGCACTAATCACACATAGCATTCAAGATTAAATTCTTAGAAACCATAATATTACAAGGGGTTTGCATGATGCACTCATAAGTGAGAGTATCCAAAAAGTTTCACATAGAAAAGGGAGTACATAATTACAAAGAAATCCCATATACCAAGGAAAGAAATTATATAAACACAGTAGAAATTTTCACATGTTTGGGTGATTCCCAAAAGTACAATCAAGAAGAGAACAATTAGAAAACAAGGAAAGAATATAGAGTTCCAAAGTCACATTCCAAAGAGAAAGAAAAGGAAATCATCCCAGGCCAGCAATCCCATCAATCATCATCCAAGTCAATGACCTCCTCCACCAGAGATCATGAGTTGATACCCAAGCGATGGTCGTAGTAGTCAAACCGGCAGTTCACTAAATCCACCTCCCCCTGAAGGTGTCTCAGGCTCGTTGCCATGTCCCTAAAAGCGAAGTCCACGGTATTGTCCAAATCATCTATATCCATGATTATGCTTGCCTGAGTCTCCTAAATAGTTTCCTGCCCATTCAGAAGTTTCTCTTGACCTCCTGAAGTACCTTCAACCTTTCCAGCATACCCTGAAAATCAAAGGGGCCACCTGGAGATGGTGGGACCACATTGATGGGGACCTCCTCCTCCATCTTCACATCATCATCCTTCTCCTCAACCTCAGGCATATATTCCTCGTCATCCTCCTCCTCATCACCCTCCTCTTGGGCTGCCTGCCCCATTGTCGACTCCATCAAATGAAATAATTTCATCTTATGTAAGATGCCCTGGGAAAATCGGTCCAAGGGGGCACTACCCTCCTCACCCTCAAGATCTACCTGAAAGTACTCAATAATCTTAGTGAGTGATCAAGCATAAGGGTAGTTACCGTCAGAAGGATGGATTGTGTGGTACTCCATAGTCTTCATAATCACATATGGGAGGCACAGGCGAGGGGAATTCCCCAAAGTAGTGTAAATACGGTATGCTATATAGGCAGCCATAAAGTTCACCTGATTCTAGTGCCCTACCTGGGGAAGTAGGTTGAAGTGCAACAAATGGATGAAAACTCGAACATCAGCACAGAAGGCTGGCTCAGACTCGAGATGGATAGCGCTGCCACAAATGGTCTGGTAGACATGCTTTTGGAGGGCCTTGCTCATGTGGGGACCCAAGGCCTTACCCCTGGGAGGGCAATGGTACTAGGTACCCACCAAGGAGATGCCCAAAATGCCCGCCAACAAGTCAATCGAAAGCTTGATGTCTTGGCCCTTCACTCGGCTAGTGAGGGTATACATCCTGTTGTCATACACCACCTCGAGGTTACAATAAAACATTCAGATGAGGTTGGGGTAGCAGTGACGGTCGATAGATAACATGGTCTCCCAATCTAAGGCCTTAAACCTCTTGAGCATTTGAACTCGAGTGAAGTCTTCTGTCACCATAGTCTTCCCCATCAAAATGGATCTTGGAGAAGGAGTCCCAAGAGAGTGCAGCCTCAAGGCTATAGAAGGTTTCATCATCGTAGTCCTCTAGGTCCTCAGAAAGGTTTCTACTAGGTCGGGCTCGAGGGGTAGAAGAACTAGCGGTAGTACCAGAGGCATATCCACTTTTAGAGGATGAAGCAGCCCCTTTTCCTTTGCGGGAAGACATCTTGTAAAAATTCAGAAAGGAAAATATGAGAAAATCGATAAGATACCAAGAGGAATTTGTAAAAAGAGGGATGAATGTAAGGAACAAGACAATCAGTCATAAAGAGGTGATTAGTGAAAATAACACACCCTACTAAGCAACATTGAATGGGCAATGTATGTAGAATGACAGATAAGGGGGAAGGGCCCTACAAGTACAATGCCATTGTCATAACAAAACTACACGTGAGTGGTAAAGGGCAAGAACCATATGTGAATAAATGAGCATTATAGAGATATTTATGCTTGATGCAATACACTAATAAAAGACAAGAGATGGAGGGATTTATTGAAGGCATAGAGACGTGTAAATACCAAAGTTAGCAACAATTCGAGACAATTGACAGATTTTCCAAAAGAAGAATGAAATGGAAAATTTCACAGAGAGGAGCATAAACGTAGAATATCCAAAGCATTTAGGAAATTTTTGGCAATGATATATGAAAGGAGATTTAATTCCATACAAGTGTACATATTTTGGCACGCTTGAGGTCAAAACAAGAGAAAACCCTCAAATTTTCCCAAGAACACTAACCTAAAAATGGTGGAAATTCATGCCAAAGTGAGAAAAGTGGTGCATAAGTGCAATGTGACACTCCTACAACTATTATGCAACCAAATGAGAGTGGGTAGACTCATTGAATCATGCACTATGCAAGAAAGAAGAATGACAATGAGAAAAACCATAAAACAGCAAAAATTTTGGGAAATAGGGCTAAACAATCCATAGAGATGGCTAATGTGATGATCAAAGATGAAAACCATGGAACAAACAACATATACTCATACTACATTCTTTCTATTGGGAGGAAAAATCAAAAGAAAAATGGATTATAGAGAACATGGAATGAAATAACCGAAATCCTGAGGAAAAAGAAGAGAAACCCACTTACTTGATGTTGAGAATAGAGTTGAGGAGCTTTGAATCTGAATGGGAGCGTGAATAGGGCTTGTGAAGGGCTCCTAGGTCTTCTCTTGTTGCCTTTGGCGATTTGGAGGAGAAAGGGAAAAGAGAGGAAATGTGAGTGATTTGAAAATAAGGGCTTTTGCCCTTCATAACAGAACTGCGTGAAGGACCGGCGGGTCACCACCAGTTCCTGAAACTAACCCATCTGCTAGTGTGGGTTTTTGGATCAAAAAATCCCAAATTTTGGGGATTTGATTTTCAAGCCGTGTAGAACCTATTTTTGCGTAAATTATAAACTAATGTGCAATTAATTTTTATGCATGCTTATGAGGGATAATTATGTTACCATATAGAACACAATGCTTGGAATGCGTGATATGATGATGAAATGCACCATGACTACATAATGAGAGGCATGATGTGCATTGATTTTGTGCTTACATGAAATGAATGAGGCACTTAATTGTACCCAATCTCAATGCAATCCAGGTACAAAGCATCATGGTACGTACTAGATCCGACAGTAGTGCAAGAGGTGCCCCACATGATTCCTGCCTTATTTGACGACCACCTAACCCTTGGGGACCTCAACCCTAGGTGAGTCTTAGATAAGAAGATATAGTTGAGGACTCACCTACACCTGAAATTCTGGATCCTCCTCCTGTTGTTACTCCCAATGATGTTGTGGCTCTTATTCAATAGTTGTAACAAGCATTTCAACAAAGTAACACCCTATGCAAATGGGTCAACACCCTCATGGTGTACCTTTTCCACAAGATCCTCCTGTGGTGCCAGGTGTCAGAATTCAACCGGGGGTGCTTCTCCTCGAGCACCACCTATTGAGACACAAGGCAGTTCACTACCTATTGTACCACCACATGACCAACCAGGGGGTACTCCACCTGTGGCTACTCCACGATTCCCTCCTTATAGCACCTCTCTATACATGATGCCACCCTTATATCAGTATTACTCAGTTTATCCTCTATACTATCCACCAACAACCATTACTGCAAAGGTGGTGGAATCATTTAAGAGACACTTACCACCTATCTTCACCAAGGTGGGGAGTGAGCCAGATCGGTGGATCCAAGAAATGAAAAAGATATTTGAGGTGGTAGAATGTACGGAACATCAAAAGCTTATTTGTTCTGGGTTACAGTTAAGAAATGAAGCTAATTCATGGTGGAAGACTTCTAATCCTATTTTTGTGGTAACCCATCTGGAACCAACATGGGAACAGCTCAAGGAATTATTCTTATCAAATTATTAACCCACCAGTTTCAGAGATCGGAAAGAAGCTGAGTTCTCAGCTTTGACTCAGGGAAACAAATCTGTCCTTGAGTACCAACAACAGTTTGAGGAATTGTTCTACTTTTCTCCTCCATACATGAAAACAGCAGAGGAAAAGGCAAAGAAATTTTGAAGGGGCTAAAAGTATCTATTGGCATAATTTTGGGGGCCATGGACTTGACTGATTTTGCTCAAATTATCCAGAAGGCCAAGACTATAGAAGACAAGCAGAAGGGAGCGTCTACCACCACACCTGGACTTTGGAAGAGGTCCAATCCCTATACAAATTTGGGTAACCCGAAAAAGAGTTTTCGAGGGCCATATAATTATGGTCCATCATATTAGTAGTCATATAGTTCATCGGGATACGTACCCTAGCCAGCCAATAGATTGGATGATACCTCTTTCCGCTCAAACACTAGCATAGTGCCTATGGCCCCATGGCCACCTCGTCCTCCTACTACATAGGGCCAGATACAGAGGGCACCAGTAGCAGTGTAAGCCTCTCAGAACAGGTGCTATGTTTGCCATTCACTCGGGCATTTTACCAAGGATTGCCCATACAAACTAGCTATGGTACAGAGTTAGCCTCCCATTCATAGAGCCGCTTTGACTCAAGGTGGACCACCTTAAGGAAGAATGTATACATTATCAACTGAAGAGGTTGAAGAAAGCCCCGATGTTGTAGCAGGTACCCTATCTATCTCGGGTGTGCTAGCTTATGTATTATTTGACTCTGGTGCATCACATTCTTTTATATCTAAAAGATTTGCTAGAAAGATTGATAGATACCTAGGGCTCTAGAGAGTAAATTGATTGTTAGCACACCTACGGGCAAGGTGGTCCAATTAAATGAAGTGTATGGACCATGTCTAGTTGTATAAGTGGAAAGAAGCTGGATGCCCAGCTTATTAAATTTAATATATAGAATTTTGATCTTATATTGGGCATGGATTGGTTATCTACTCATCAGAAAAATGTCATGTGTGCTGAGAAGCAAATGAAGGTGGTAAGTGATGATGGTGAAGAGCTTGTGTATCAAGCAGATAAGATATAATAGACCTAGAGAGGTTCTCATCTCTGCCTTCTAGGCGGTAAAGTTATTGGAAGATGGATGTGAGGGCTACCTAGCTTCAGTACAATATGTAGAAGCAAAGGTCACACCATTAGAGGAACTGAATGTAGTTAGGGAGTTCTCTGATGTCTTCCCAAATGATCTAACCTGGCTCCCTCCTGACAGGGAGTTAGAGTTTGCCATTGATTTGGTTCCCAGAGCTACACTAGTGTCTAAGGCTCCATACGGAATGGCACCACCCGAGTTAAAGGAGTTACAAGCTTAGTTGTAGGATTTGTTAGAGAAAGGATTTATATGCCCAAGTGTTTCTCCTTGGGGTGCCCCAGTTCTGTTTGTCAAAAAGGATGGGAGTTTGCATATATGCATTGATTATCGGGAATTGAACAAATTGATTATTAAGAATCGGTATCCATTGCTGCACATAGATGACCTCTTTGATCAGTTGCAAGTTGCTAAAGTATTCTTGAAGATTGATCTTAGGTTTGGTTATTATCAGCTTAAGATAAAGAGCAGTGATATACCCAAGACAGCCTTTAGAACCCGGTACAGCCATTATGAATTCCTAGTGCTATCTTTTGGGTTGACTAATGCGCTAGCAGCTTTAATGGATCTAATGAATCGAGTATTTTATAATGTTCTTGATAAGTGGATCATCATTTTCATCGATGACATCTTGATATACTCAAAAACTGAAGAAGAGCATGCACAACACTTATGAATGGTACTTCGAAGATTAAGAGAGCAACAATTATATGCAAAATTCAGCAAGTGTGAATTTTTGTTGAAGCAAGTTGGATTCCTAGGGCACATAGAGTTTGAGAATGGGATCAAAATTGACCCGAAAAAAGTAAAAGCAGTAGTAAAGTGGAAGCTCCTAAGAATGCCACAGAGATTAGAAGTTTCTTGGGATTACCAGGCTACTACTGGCAGTTCATTGAGAATTTTTTCCGAATCGCCACCCCAATGACCAATTTGACCAAAAAAGGGGTGAAGTTTGAATGGTCGAAGGAGTGTGAAAGCAGTTTTTAGGAGCTAAAGAAACGATTGGTGTCAACCCCAGTGTTAGCAATTCCAGAAGGCATTGGTGGAATGCCAGTCTACACGGATGCTTCCAGAATTGGGTTAGGTTACGTTCTTATGCAACATGGCAAGGTGGTAGCATATGCATCTAGACAGTTGAAGGAGTATGAGAAGAACTATCCCACTCATGATTTAGAGTTGACGACGGTCATATTTGCCTTAAAGATATGGCACCATTATTTGTATGGAGAAAAGTGCGAGATATTCAGTGATCACAAAAGTCTCAAGTACTTCTTCACCCAAAGGGATATGAACATGAGACAGAGGAGATAGATGGAACTCATGAAATATTATGACTATGATATACAGTACCATCTAGGTAAGGTCAATGTGGTGGCGGATGCATTGAGCCGGAAAGCTCAGACCGTATCGTTTGCTTATTTGGCCACCAGCCCATGATTTAAGTAAGAAGCAAAGTTGATGGATGAAATTATTTTGAATAAAGGATCAACCTTAGAGCTTGATCTGCAGCCAGATAATGTCAAGAAATTAACCATATCTCTAACGGCTCTACAAGTACAACCATCCATCAGGTATGAAATAATTATAAAACAACCCATAGATCTTGAGTTACGAAAAATAAAAGTTAAAATCCAAGAGCAGAGGATGGACGATCCTAACTTCATAATAGCCAGTGACGGAGCATTAATGTTTAGGGGTAGGTTGTGTGTACCCAATGACATGGGGATATAAGATAAGATAATAAAGGAAGCACATAGTTCTGAGTACACGCTTCACCCCGGAAGCACTAAGATGTATAAAGATCTTAAGCTAAGTTATTGGTGGTTAGGGATGAAGATTACTGTAGCTCTATATGTGGCACAGTGTCTCACGTGTCAGAAGGTTAAGGCAGAGCGGCATCGACCATATGGCACTCTTCAGCCACTCCCGATACCAGAGTGGAAATAGGATATGATCACTATAGATTTTGTCACCGGACTACCCCGTACACCCAAGGGAATGGATGTAATTTGGGTGATAGTTGACAGACTCACTAAGACTACCCATTTCATTCTAATCAAGATAACCTACTCCATGGTCAAATTATCACAACTTTACATGGAGAATGTAGTCCGTTTACATGGGGTGCCAGTCACTATTTATAGGACAGAGACCTAAGGTTCACATCTAAATTCTGGAAGAATCTCCAGCATGCCATGGGGACACAAAAGAACATAAGCATTGCTTTTCATCCACAGATGGATGGGAAATCTAAACAAACCATACAAATACTAGAAGATATGCTTGGAGCCTCTGCAATGGAAATGAGTGGCAGTTGGAAGGAAAACAAACCTCTTATGGAGTTTGCTTATAATAATAGCTATCAAACCACAATTGGAATGGCTCTATATGAGGCATTATATGGCAGAAGGTGTAGAACTCCCTCATACTGGGATGATGTAGGAGAACGGTGAATGCTTGGGCTAGAAATGATATAGATGACTTGTGATAAGGTTGATTTCTTCCGTGAGAAGATCAAGGCGGCCCATTCCCGTCAAAAGAGCTATGCAGATAATCGCAGAAAAGATATTGAATTTCAAGAGGTGGAGAAGGTATTCCTGAAAATCTCTCCTACTAAGGGCTCACAGAGGTTCCACAGGAAGGGCAAGTTGGGTCTAAGGTATGTTAGCCCGTTTGAGATCCTGAAACATGTTGGCTTAATGCTGGCCCTTCCGCCATCATTCAGCAATGTACATAATGTATTCCATGTTTCAATGTTGAAGTAGTATGTACATGATCCATCACATGTGCTAACTATGGAACCAAAGTACTTAGAGGCTGATATGATTTATAAGAAGCAGCCTGCTGAATTTTTGAACCGAAAGATAGAGACTCTTCGCAACTGATCCATTGCTTTTGTAAAGGAGTGATGAGCCAACCATTCACTTGAGGAAGCATCCTAGGAGAAAGAAGATGATATCCAGGCCAAATTTTCTCTTCTATTCAGACAACCAGGTAACTTCACTTTCGAGGACAAAATTTTTAAAGGGGGTAGATGTAGAGCCCTGCTCTTTAAACCCGATTTATTGACCAGTTGGTTCGATTTGGTCTTGTGGGGTCCGAACAGAAAAAGGTCGATGCAAGCCCTTATGGTACATAACAGCAAGGGTGACGTCAAATGCAGGGGTGCCGGATAAGATTGAGCCAGTACCCAAAGTGATTCGCACGCCTAAGTCATGCCCTTACACATATCACAAGGCCACTTATGAATAGGAAAGGTGCGTTATCATATTTGAATGATAAGAACTTAGTCTATAACACGTGGCGAGAGTGAGTTACATGTTAAGATTCTGTTTTTCTCCAAAATACAATAAGGTTGGCTTGTTTGGCCAACTAGTGGGTGTCACTGGTATGTGTGAGACCCACCAGTGTGACCCACCTGTATGGGTAACGTGGACCCCAGTATGCCCAACTGTGAGGGTAGCGGGCCTTGGATCAGGATCTCCCATCCCTCGTTCAGCGGAAGGTGTCTCCATCGGATTCGAGCCTTCTCTCCTTTCTCTTGATATCCTTTGGGGTGGATAAGAAAAGTGTTGTGTGTGCGGGCCCCATGCCACCATATCACCGCTTGAAAATACGTGGAGGCCTATTTCGTAGGTGTACCGAGTCGTCATAAAGATGGGGTTTGATGATAGTCCAATACGAGGATTGGGATCATACAAAAAGGGTGTGGAGTCACCACCTATGATTGTGGGCATAGGACCCAAGAGTGGGCCCGAATCCTCAGAAAAGAGCCCGAAAGTTTGTTTGGTCCAAAGATTTAGGGTAAGAGTCAGGCTATAGAATTGGGAAGGTGTTAGGCACCCAATCTACCCGGTTCAACCGGTCTTCCTACTAGATGCTTAAGAACGAACATTTTCCACACTTATTCCTATTCCACATGCATGGCTAAATTATCAAGCATATGTACATTAAATAAAACAACTATTTTTTTTTTTGGCAATAATAAAAATAACTATTGATGTACACTAAAACAAGGTTAATTAGATATCTACATTATGCTTAAATGAGGAGAGAGATTATACCTGAATTTGACCCCTATTTTGGGTCAAAAGGGGTGGGCCCCTGATTGATACTGACTTTTCTCGTGGATTCTCCCGGCTTGGGGGAAGATGGCCTTGAACTCCAATTTCTAGTTTCGGGAGATGCTGATTGTGGTAATCTATGGATGGAGGTCTAGCTTAGGATTGATTACTTTTGGGCTGTTGACTTCAACAGAGCTTCCACTAGGGATGAGCTACTTCTGAAAAATTCGGGTTGGTACTTCGGTGGAGCTTCCACTAGGGATGAGCTACTTTTGGAAAGTCGAGTCGAGATTTTAGTAGAGCTTTTGCTAGGGTTGGCTACTTCTGGAAAAAGATTATGGTGGCACTCTGGTAGAGCTTCCGCTAGGGATGTGCTATGAGAGGGCTAGGCTGAGATGGTATTCCAGCAGAGCTTCCACTGGGAATGGCTATTTTGGAAAAGATTCTAGGGGCATTTGGGCAGAGCTTCTATGGATTGAAGATCCCCAAAACCCCGAAGAACACTTTGAAGATCCGAACAGAACTCTGGATCTTGACAAAGATCTCTTCATAAAACCGAAGAACCTCAAGGTGGGAGGGATTTCTACTTTTGGTAAAAACCAACACTCAAAGGAGGGAAGCTAAGAACATACTATTTTTGACAAAAAATGGATTGAACTAAAAACTTGAATTGAAGATCTTCAAAGTCTCGAAGAACACTTCGAAGATCTGAACAAGATTTAGGATCTGGACGAAGATCACTCCAAAGACCCGAAGAAGCTCAAAGGGGGAGGGGAGGAGGAGAGAGGGCATATCTTCTCTACAAGAATGCTCTTAAGGAGGCTTTGGTGTGTTTTTTCAAGGAGAGGGGGTATTTATAGTTTTTCGAACCAATGAGATAAGGGTACACATCTTTACCCAGAGGATATTAGAAGGGAACTCTCCCTATCGCCTAGTGGTATATTTCAAAGTTTGAAGAGATTCCTTCTTCACCCAAAAAGGTGAGAAGATATTTCTTGCAAACCAATGGGTTAAGGACACACATTCTTTACCTAGACGATAATAGGAGGCATCTCTCCCTAATGTCCAATGGTATAATTCAAAGTGTGATGGGAAGTGAAGATATTTTCTTGTTTTTAAAAGTGAAGAAGATATTTTCTTACAAATAGAATCTTTTCACAAAAATTGGGATTTTAGCAGAAAACCCGACTATCGAGGGAATTTCTAGAAAAAATACGAAAGTGTCGAAAAATATTTTGAAGTGCCGGGAATGACTTTCGGGAATGTCAGAAAAGATATTTTTTAAAAACTGAGATTTTAACAGAAAACCCGACTATCGAGAATATTTTTTGGGAAAATATAGAAATGTCAAAAAATCTACAAAAGTACCAAAAAAAGTCTGCTGGAGTACCGGAAAGGATCTTTCTCCAAAAATGGAATTCTAATAGAAAACCGACTACTAGTGGGATTTTGCTGGGAAAACACGGGAGTGTCGAAAAAATATATTTTTGTCTAAAAATCCATTTTTTAGGAAATAACCTGGGGAAAAATCTATTGGGGAAAAATCCGAGCACTGGGCAATCTGTCTAGGGCTGCACAGCCTTAAAAAGGGCATTGCACAAAGCCACAGGGCTCTGTACACTATCGGGCTAGGTCGATCGGTGTTGGATTGGGTTGACCATGTTTGATCGGGGTTTGATAGAGGTTGGTCAAGACTTAAGCAGGGCTGGTTTAGACTGATTAGGGTTGATTAGGGTTAGGTTGTGTACTGGTATAGGGTTGCATGCATCGGTGTTGCGCGTGTGAGTGCATCGGTGGTGCCCAAGTGTGTGCATACATGGGCAGGGTTAGGGGGTTGTGTGCATGGGTGACGCCCATGTTCGTGCATGAGAATGTACATGCATGGGAGGGGTTATGTGGGTATGTGCACGGGTGTCCACAGGGTTGTGCATGTGCATGCATTGGGGTGTGCACGTGTGTGCAGGGCCACTTCCAAGAATGATTACGGGAGATCCGTAAGCCTGATTTTGACGCACCATATCTCATTGGAATTGTATTTCTGAATAATTTCCATTCGTACAGTCACTTTCAACTGGATTCCTTCGTATATAGAAAGTCAAAATTGGACCCTTTTTCTTCTCGCATTAGGTTTTTAGGTTTTTCGGGTGAGTTGGGGGCTGTCAGGGTGAGACTACCACAGTCAATTGCATCTCATCAACTGGAAGTGAAGATTTGCATCCATCATCCAAGTATCACCATTGCTGGGGGAGGGTGACAAAATTGGGTGTCTACAGAATGCCCCTCTTTGACCGAGGCCTGTGCCAATAGCCGAAGGGTAAAGAAAAGAACGACCACATTTTGTTACCCAAAGCATGTACTGCCGTCGTCTTGCTCAACAACGACAGAGTTGAGAATGCATCAAGTAATATTTTCTAAATATTAATAGTTTAGAATGATAGCTGATTTGCTGATCTTGGATTACCATTATGGTGGATCTATAGCACTTCACATAAGTGAGTATGCCTTCAAAAACGGATTAACAGGCAAAAACCTAGCTAGTGATCACAGTCAATTTGATTCATTTCTTAGAATCCTTTGGAAGAACCAATCAAATCTGAGAGGAGAGTACAAGAACTAAATGGAAGTTGCAATGGAAATTGAATGGTAACAGAGGCAGAAAGACAAACAAGAAGGGGGCACAACGCTAATTACAGAGCCTCAGATGGCTTCACCCAGAGCCGACTCCTCCCCCCAGAATCAAATTCTTTCCTATCTGGAAAGAAAGAAAAGCATCAAGGGAGGCGTATTGAAATTGATCGTAGGTGAGCCACTCTGCATCCCATCTACTCATCGTCACCTTCCTGGGCTTCCCTATTTCTTTCCAAAGAACCTCTCTTGTCAACTCTTTCAACTCTTCGGGATGCTCAATTTCTTCGCAGCCAAGGAACGAAGGTCAACAGTGTTTACCACGTTCAGTTCGTTATCCACCAATAGCTTCTCCACGTCCCACTGGATTCCTACTCCAACGAACGTCAAACTCAGGTTGCTGAGGAATTCGATGAGAGAGGTGGGTATGCGATCGGCGTAAAGTATTTCTGAGTGAAGTGAGTGGGTTTTGAGTTTCTGAAGCCCACATGTTTTTCTTCAAGTTCTCCTTCTTGTTCTTGAAGTCTTCATTTTACTCTTGATGATCTTCATCTTGTTCTTAAAGTTTTTGAAGATCTTCATCTTGTTCTTGAGGGAGGAGTCATTTGGAGAATTTGATATTCTTGTGGGCTTTTGTGCAAATTGAAAAACTTTTTGGGGCTTCTTACAAATTAAGAAACTTTCTGGGGCTTCTTGTAATTTTTGAAAACATGGCTGAAAGGAGAAAGAGAAAGACTTTTGGAGAAATCCAGCTGGAGAGTTGCAGTAATTCTTCCCATAGGGATGAGGGCCTAGCCGATTGGTACTCCGGGTAGACTCTTCACAACAGTTGGAACCACATCTACAACTCTGTATGGGGTTCTTGGGTAAGTCTTGATATTTTATTCATTATTTTGATCATATTTTTTTTTTCTCTTATTTTTTATTATCTTTTATGTTGTTTTTGCTTTTTGTTTTTTTTTTCTTTTTATACATTCTTTATTTCCATTAGCATGAGGGAAGAGAACCACTTACCTTGGCCCTGTATGGCCATCTGAACATGGTTCGGTCATGGTACAGGATACTTCCTCATAGAGTTAAGGAGATGGTTGATGCATCATACTTGTGCCGGTTAGCCATTGTAGAGACCCAGAAGTTCAATCCGGCATTGGTGGGGGCCCTAATGGAGCGGTGGTGACCGAGTACTCATTCTTTTCATCTTCCTGCTGGCAAGATCACCATCACGCCCCTGTGCTTTTATACCTTGATAGACATTCCATTTGGGGGTAGACCCATGACCCTACCTGGGACTCCGACTATTAGGAAGTTTACAGACTTGATAGGCCTTACCATTATGGCTGACCAGACACATATCTGTCTAGAAGAGATCAGTGCACGATGGTGGAGAACCTGCTTGTAGGTGAACCCAGGCAACATGGCACAGGTGGCCTACTCTTTCTTGCTATTTTCTATGGGTCAGTACCTTTTTAGTGATCTCCAGGGGGGGGAGTAGACATTCTCCTGGTGTTCTTCTATCAGAATCTTAAGGTGGTCGATTATTGGAACTAGGGTGGGGCCACCTATGCATATCTCTTACGGACCCTAGACTTGTTGTCATATGGAGATAGGGGCCTCAAGGGGACAGGCCACATTCTTCAGGTAAATTTTCTTCTTGTACCCATTTCCTTTCATTCATTTGGATTGCACTTTCTTACTTTAATCTCTTGAAACAACCCTGGTGCTTTGAGCATTTAGAGACCATAGCTCCCAGACTAAGGGACCCTCAGGAATTCTTCTTCCCTGTAGCCATGAGGTGGGGGGACAATCAAGTGATTAGGGCTCGATGCCATCCTCCAGGGACCACTGCTCGTTCAGTTTTAAATGATCTCACTGAGGTATGCCACGTTTGACACTGAAATTCCTTCTATCTCATGTTGTACTTACTTTTTCTTGGATTTGCAGGTCACCTGGAGACCATTCCATTGCCACGTATTTCTAGATTCTGAAGGATTTGCATTGGCCAAACACTTATCTGAGAACCGAGTCCTTTTTCGAGGCATCTGGGGCCATGTCTAGTATTTGGGAGAGAGAGTAGTACCTCAATGATCGGATATCGAGTCACGCCCCTCTCCCAGTCTTCCTCCACCCACTATGCACTGCCCAGAGATCATCCCAGCAGATGAGATGTGTTTGGCTGACGGAGTATGGGATAACTTCTTTCTTGACCAGGATAGGGACTACAGAGCCTTCATGGAGGAGAAGATAGTGTGCACCCCTCTTGGTCCTAATGGTCCACTGGTATGTTGCCCTTTCTTGAGTATTTCCTTCAAATTCTTTCTTGTTTCGGTCTTGACTAATGTTTATTCAAGGGAGAGTGCGACGTGTAGACCCTTCTACTTTTTAGTCGCAAGTCAGTGCCATTGATCCTTCATAAGCGAGACCCTCTACCAATGCAGGTGGTCTCTCAGAGTTGCTAGCATCCCCTTGCATGGCTTCCCCACTTGGAACTATCCCAACGTGACCAACCCCAGTCTCCCTCATCTTCTGGAGCAGAACACAGATGTAGACGCTTTCCTTGGGCTGCCCATTCCTTATGACTATGTGAGTATATGATCATCCTTCAATTAACTCTTGACTTCCTTTGGCTGATATGCTCTTTTTCAGTGTCTTTGGAGATCTATTTTGAGATCAGGAGGATGCATTATGGCCTGTGCAAGACAACTTTTGCCAAGGTATTTCATACTGTCCCCCTTTTTCCTTTTGTCCTTCTTCTTTCATTATTCTTCTTCTTGATCCTTTCCTATATTCCTTAAGATGGGAGGATTGCCACCTTGGAGAGCCAAGTTAGTTCCTACGAGCAGGAAATTGCACAGTGGGATGCACTAATTCAGGATATGACTCAGAGGCTGGAGCAGGCTGGATTAGCATCTGCGGGTTCCTCAATACTCCATGGGGATTATCCAGAGTATGGTTCAAATGATGACTTTTGACCCATAGGAATTTGTTCTTGTATTTCTTGCAAATACAAACACATATATTTTCCTTTTGCTTTTTCCCTCCCTCTTGTTTGTTCATCATTTTTTTTTAGCATCTTATGAATGGAAACTTACCTTTGGTACAAACAAAAAATTTTCTTTTTTTGTTTTTGTTTATTTGCAATGTTTAGGCATAATCAATTCTATAACTCAAGTCATAATTAGAATAATCGGGATAACACAAGAATCCAGACACTTCCTTATTCCATTACCAAGTGAATTACATGAAAAGGGAAAAAATCTTCCTACCACAGATGAGGTAGGTGAGTAACAAGGTGGGGAGACAATTCTTGAGTGGGTGACAATTTACTAGCTCCTCTGGGTGCATCACCTCGAGCCCATATTGTCGGCTGATGTACATAGGCAAATAAAAGGATGTGTGAATCAATCCCATCAACCTGACATAATTGTAGCCAGGAGTCTTCATTAGAAAATCTTCTTGTGGCCTCCCTGGGCACCTCCATGTGATATCTTGCATAGTCCTTTCCTGGAGGTACTTCTCCCAATCAGTGATAAGGTCAAATTCTGGAACTTCCCTCTTATCCTGGTAGCAAAGAGCTCCGAGTGGACCTCCTTTTAATGGCTTGGTTAACTTCAGTTTCTCGAGGAGCCAAATCTGAAAAATAGTAAGACTCCCTTGATAATGATCTAGTCTGAATTTTTGGTCATAGCTCATGTCATTGAATCCCTTTAAGGTTTCTGCAAGCACCGTAGGGATGATGTCACCTCCCTTCTTCAACTGTTTTACTACCTCAATCAGAATGGATGGTGCACCATGTCTGGGAGTGTAGAGAACATAACAAGCTATCATGCAAAGTAAATAAGCATCCTATGATCTCAGTTGATGGATTCCTCCCATTGGTAGATATTGGATAAAGATCTGGGCCACCTTCAGAATGTCGATCTTCCCATACCTGACAAATTGCTTCACTTCCTCTTCTTTCCATCCGAAGAAGTCCTAAATTTCTTCTAAGTAACCTTTCTTCAAAGATGGTTGGAGCAAACTACCTTTGGGTGGAGATAACATACAAACTCTAGAATTCTTCGAGAGTTGGGCAGATATCTACTAATCCAAACCAAAATAAATGCAGGTTGGCATCCTAGTGTTGAGGCATCTGCCAAAGTATTTGGTGATGTAGCTTCACACATCCAATCCGGCTGAGAAATGACACATTCATGGATTCTAGCAACCCTGGTGCCCTTATACTCATGTCTAAGTTCCATTTCCTCAACGTCTCATCCAACGAGCCTATGACTTTTCTTGAAACCATCACAAACAATGAGATATGATGGTTTATCAAAGCATTACTCATTAGCTAATGACTCAAACAAGCCTTTACCACTGTTGCATTAAGCTCTTCTTTTTTTACTGATCAAGGGTGGGGAATAAACTAGCCTTGATAAACTGGTGCAGGGTGGCGATTTTCTTTTAGGGGACAGAATCCTGGATAAGAGTGGACGAGCCACAGGTGAATATAGATACCTAATGGCCTTGCATGCCAAATGGCGATTCTTAGGGGATATAAACTATGATGATCTTTTAAGATACTTTGATTATTAATCAAGGAACCAATTTATTATCTTTAGATGGTTGAGACCGCACTTGCACATGTCAAATTGCCTAAGTATCCCTCGAAAGGAATTAGGTCTGACATAGTTCAGGTTATTCACCCAATTAGACATAATATTTCTTAAGTTGATCCATGTTGACCAGTTCGAGTATTTCTTCACCATTGTGGTCTATAAGTTTCACAACTTTACCTGGTAGAATTTCTTTGATAGTGAATGGGCCGCTCCAGTTGGGTCTGAAGTTTTTGCTTGGGTCTTGAATCAGGGCTCTTTGTTCTCAAAGAACAAGTTTTCCCACCTCTATGAGGTGGGGCTTCACATTTTTATTAAAGGCCCTGGCCATTCTCAATTGATGCTTCTTCAGATTATCCATGGCCTTCATACGTCTTTCATCAAGAAAATTAAGCTCATCATGTCTGGCCTTCACCCACTCTCCTTTAGGTAGCTAACTATCAAGAGGCACACTTAGGGATGGTACCAGGATTTCCACTGGTAGAACCGCCTCAACCCCAGATACAAAAGAGAAAGGGGTGGCCCCTGTCGAGGATCATACAAAAGTTTTATATGCCCACAAGGCAAGGGGTAACTTATCAGCCCAATCCTTGTGCATTTCCTCCATTTTCTATATTCAACAATGTTGTTGGTACAGGGGAAATCAAGGTGGAATGATGAAGGAAAATAAAGGCTGTCAGGAGTGACAAGCAATATTCTTGCACCACATCCCTTATGATTGGCTGCTCTATCAAAGAATAACTGTCATTCATTAACTATGTCTTCTTTATCTATTGCTACGATTCCTTCACCGGGAAAGGCATCATCCGAGGATCTTTCATCTTTTGTTGGGTGGGCAGCCAAATGCTCGGCTATGGCCTACCCCTTGATATATTTCTGAGTAACATAAGTGATGTCAAATTCTAATAGTAAAAGCAACCATCGGGCCATCCTTCCTATTAAGGCTAGTTTCTCGAAGAGGTATTTGAGGGGATCCATCCTTGAGATCAAGTGCACCGGATAGGAAACTATGTAATGTCGTAACCTTTTTGTTGCCCAAATCAACACAGCACAAGTTCTTTCCAAAGATGTGTACCATGTCTCATACTCCAGGAACCTCCTATTGAAGTAATATATGGCATGCTCTGGCCCCTTTTCTGTCTCCTTTTGTGCTATCAAAGAGCCCATGAAATATTCTCCCATAGCCAGATATAACAGAAGTGGTTCTCCTTTCATGAGCGATGTCAATACTAGTGGGTTCATGAGGCATCCCTTGATCTTGTTAAAAGCTTGTTGGCGTTAGTCGTTCCATTCCATGGGCTGATCCTTCTTCAGTAACTTAAAAATTAGTTCATAAATTGTAGTCAATTGAGCTATGAATATGCTAATATACTGGATGTGACCCAGAAATCCTCGTATTTGCTTCTCAGTCCGAGGTGTGGGTATTTCTTGAATTTCCTTGATCATAATAGGATTGACTTCAATGCCTCTTTCACTCACCAAGAAGCCTAACAACTTTCCCGTTGTTGCCCCCGAATACACACTTCTGGGGTTCAACTTTAGCTGATACTTCTTGATTCTTTCAAAGAAACGCCTTAGCGCGGGAATATACCCCTGTTGATCTTTTGACTTTACTATCATGTCATCTACATAGACTTCCACATCTTTGTTCATCATGTTATGCAATATGGTTGTAGCTACTCTCTAATAAGTTGCCTCAACATTCTTCAGTCCAAAAGGCATCACTTTGTAACAATAGGTTCCCCACGGAGTGGTGAGGGCTGTCTTCTCACGATCTTCTGGGTGCATGCTTATTTGGTTGTATCCCAAGAATCCATCCATAAATGATAACAAAGCATGCCCTGTCATATTATCCACCAATACATCAATGTGAGGTAATGGGAAGTCATCTTTAGGGCTTAATTTGTTAAGATCTCGAAATTCCATGCACATTCATACCTTGTCATCTTTCTTCGGTACTGGTACAATGTTGGCCAGCCATTGGGGGTACTTCACCACTTGTAGAAACCTTGCATTCCACTACTTCATGAATTCTTTTCTAATCTTCTCACTCCATTCTGGCCGTATGCTTCGGAGCTTCTACTTTACCAGTTTTACCCCAGGGTAAGTCAACAATCGATGCTGCATGATGTCAGGGTCGATACCAGGCATATC
>NW_024868364.1:93959-121204 GCF_013358625.1 Macadamia integrifolia | reverse complement strand
TGTGCATAGATTACCGGGAGTTGAATAAGCTAACTATTAAGAACCGGTATCCATTACCACGCATTGATGATTTATTTGATCAGTTGCAAGGAGCCAGGGTATTTTCAAAGATAAACCTTCGGTCCGGCTATTATCAGCTCAAGATAAAGAGCAGTGATATACCCAAAACAGCATTTAGGACTCGATACGGCCATTATGAGTTCTTAGTGTTATCCTTCGGGTTAACCAATGCGCCGACAGCATTCATAGATCTAATGAATCGAGTATTTCAGGATATGCTCGACAAATGGGTAATTGTTTTTATTGACGATATCTTGATCTACTCCAAGACCGAGGAGGAGCACACTCAACACTTGAGAATGGTGTTATAGAGGTTGAGAGATCAACAGTTGTTTGCCAAGTACAGCAAGTAAGAATTCTGGCTTGAACAAGTTGGATTCCTGGGGCACGTAGTGTCTAAAGCTGGAATCGAAGTAGATCCTGCTAAGGTAAAAGCAGTAGTGGAATGGGAAAGTCCCAAGAATGTTACTGAAATTAGAAGCTTCCTGGGTTTGGCTGGATACTACCGACGTTTCATCGAGAATTTTGCTCGGATGTCAGCACCAATGACCAAGTTGACTAAAAAGGGTGTAAAATTCGACTGGGCAGAAGAATGTGAGAAGAGTTTCCAGGAATTGAAAGAAAAGTTGGTGACTGCCCCTGTGCTGACTATTCCTGAAGGCACAGGTGGAATGACGGTCTATACCGATGCTTCCAAAGTTGGGTTGGGTTGTGTTCTCATGCAACGCGGGAAGGTAATAGCATATGCATCCCGACAACTAAAGGAATATGAGAAGAATTACCCCACTCATGACTTGGAACTAGCGGCAGTCATTTTTGCCCTTAAGATCTGGCGACACTATTTGTATGGGGAGAAGTGTGAGATATACAGTGACCACAAGAGCCTGAAATACTTCTTCACCCAGAAGGATTTGAATATGAGACAGAGAAGATGGCTTGAACTCATGAAGGATTATGACTGCGATATTCAGTATCATCCCGGCAAGGCTAATGTAGTGGCAGATGCATTGAGTCGGAAGACACAGACTGTGTCGCTTTCATGCTTAGCAGTAAGCTCACCACTTGTGCAAGAGGCGATGCTAATGGATGAAACCCTCTTGTATGAAGGGGCAACCCTAGAGCTTGAACCTCAACCAGAAAACCTTAAATGGTTGACGGTATCCTTATCGGCTCTACAGGTGCATCCGACAATTAGGCAAGAAGTGATAATGAAGCAACCTTTGGATCCTGAATTGCAGCGGATCAGAGTTAAGGTTCAAGACCAAACAATGAACGACCCAGATTTTGCTTTAGCCAGTGATGGGGCATTGATGTTTCGAGACAGATTGTGCGTACCCGATGATTTGGATATACAAGATAAGATAGTGAAAGAAGCACATAGCTCCGAGTACTCACTTCACCCAGGAAGTACCAAAATGTACAAAGACCTCAAACAGAGTTATTGGTGGCCAAGCATGAAAGTCACCATAGCTTTGTATGTGGCGACTTGTCTTACCTGCCAGAAAGTGAAAGCTGAGAGGCATCGACCTTATGGTACCCTTCAGCCACTCCCAGTACCAGAATGGAAGTGGGAAAGGATTACAATGGACTTCGTCACCGGACTACCAAGTACACCTAAGGGAATGGATGCGATGTGGGTGATCGTGGATCGGCTTACCAAGACTGCGCATTTCATTCCTATCAAGACCAAGTTCTCCATGACCAAACTAGCACAACTTTACATGGACAACATAGTGCGTTTACATGGAGTGCCAGTGAGCATTGTTTCAGATAGGGACCCAAGGTTCACTTCCAGATTTTGGAAAAGCTTACAGCGTGCCTTGGGATCACAGCTGAATTTGAGTAAAGCTTTTCACCCATAGACAGACGGTCAGTCGGAGCGAACCATACAGATATTAGAAGACATGCTCAGGGCATGTGCAATGGAGATGAGTGGCAGCTGGGAAGAATATATACCTCTTATGGAGTTTGCATATAATAATAGTTACCAAGCTACAATTGGGATGGCTCCATACGAAGCGTTATATGGCAGAAAATGCAGAACTCCGTTGTATTGGGATGAAGTAGGTGAACGTCGAATGTTAGGACCGGAGATGATCCAGATGACTTGTGACAAAGTCGACGTTATTAGAGAACGGATTAAAGCAGCTCAGTCCCGTCAAAAGAGCTATGCAGACACCCGCAGGAAGGAGATTGAATTTCAGCCAGGAGAAAAGGTATTTCTCAAGATCTCTCCTACTAAAGGTTGCAAAGGTTTCACAGAAAGGGAAAGTTGAGCCCAAGATACATGGGACCATTTGAGATCTTGTCCCGGGTTGGCTCAGTAGCCTACATGCTTGCTCTGCCACCTTCGCTTGGAAATGTTCACAATGTATTCCATATATCCATGCTGAAGAAGTACGTGCATGATCCATCTCATGTACTACCCGTGGAACCAGGGTACCTAGAAGCTGATATGACCTATACAGAGCAGCCAGCTGAAATTTTGGACCGTAAGGTGAAAACCCTTCGTAACCGCTCCATTTCCTATGTAAAGGTGCGATGGGCTGATCATTCCCTTGAAGAAGCATCTTGGGAGGTAGAAGAAGAAATGCGAGCCAAGTACCCTCATCTTTTTGATCAACCAGGTACGCAATTTCGAGGACGAAATTTTTCAGAAGGGGGGGTAATGTAATATCCCGCTTCTTAAACCCGGTCTGATTTCGCGGTTGAACCGGTTTAACCATGTAGGAACCGAGCCAGAGGAAATTAGAGCAGGTTCCTTATGGGCTATGATGGCACGGGTGACCTTAAACACCGGCTGGCCCGACAAGTCCGAGCCAGTGCCAGAAGAGACGGGAGTACCCAAACCGTGTACGTGCACCTACCATAAGGCTATGTACGGATAGAACAGGTATTATATCCGTATTTTAAGATTATGTACGTATGCTACATTGTATGCTTGGGGTAGGGTCCGAGCCGAGGTCAGAACCCGGTCAAAATCCCAAGTTTTGACTCTCGGGTGGGTATGACCGGTGGGTAGACCACCCCCCTGAGTGACCCATCCGGCACTATTCACTTAATTAGGAACAGTATATAAGACTTTATGATTTCCTTCTTTCCATTTATTACCCCCGTACGTTTGGGAGAAAAGTACAGAGGAGAGAGAAAAAGAAAGGGAAGAAGAAAGGAAGAGGAAGAAAGGGAAGATTTCAGCGGCGCCGAAGCTCGATCTTGCCATTCCGGTGCCGGAAGAGTAATCTTCAACTCGAGATCTACAGTTGGAGGTAAGAAAAGCTGGGTTTTATGAACATTAACCATACCCACGCTTTAAACCCTTGATTCGAGTATGGTTTCTCAAGATCTTGTAAACACCCTTTGAAATGTTGAATCTAAGGTTTAATAGATGATTTATGTGTTGATCTTGAAGGATTTGAAGAGATATTGACAAGGTAGAAGGAGCATTGTGAGTTGGAAGTGATTTGGAGGGTTCGAAGTCATTCTTGAGCAAAGAAGGTAAGATGGTTCCCCTCACTCGAATCTAACTTAGATCTAAGCTAGAACCATCATATAGGACTTTAAAGGTGTGAAGAATGGGTTGGGAAAAGCCCTATTTGGATCCCCAAGGAATGGAGGAAGTGGAGAAGAAACTGGGGTTTTTCCGCCAAAACCGGCGGGTGCAACCGGCGGGTCCCTACCCGCCTGAGACACCCACCTGAGAGGACCAAGGGGGTTCTGGCCAAACCGGCGGGTAGGACCGGTGGGTCCTACCGGCGGGTCCATACCCGCCGGTCCCAAACCGGCTGGTAGGACCGGTGGGTCCCTACCCACCTGTCTGACCCACCTGAGTGGCCAGAATGTGATTTTTAGGTCCGATCGAGCCCAAATCGGACGTGGGACCTTCTTTCGACGTTCTAAACACGATTTTGACGTCGGATTTCATTAATTTCGATTCTAAAATGGTGAAGTACTAACCCCTCTCAATTTTGTTAGGTTCACCAAAGCCTACCCGTTTCGCTCCGGATCTCACCCGTACCGAGCGGGAATCCTCGTACGCTACAGGTAAGTGGAGAGAGGACGTTTGGCCTTGTTTCAAGGCATTTGTTTGGCATTCATATAACTATATCTAATGTAGTCATGTCATCATGAATGTGCTATATAGATTAGTCATTTCACTCATTGATGTGCATATATGCTATGTTTCCTTTCACTTGCAAATTAAATGAGATGTTATATGTTGAATGTGGACATCATGTTGCATAATGCATTGATAGATTAGATGCCGTGGTCGGCTTGGAAACGAATGCATTGGTGGCCCGTGGTATGGGACACGGAGGCACTATGCAGTCGTACTGCATATAGGAGCATGCGGTACTAGGATTGTCACCATCCCGTGCTACGACCCTTCCCAACAGGGGTTGAGGTGTTGGGTTGCCATTTGGGGGGAAGCAGGGGTCGCGGTTGTCGGACACTGTGGCGGTTAGGCATTACGCCCGGCGAGTCGTGTAGGACAGCCGGCAACCCCGGTGGTATTTCAAGAGGGCCAATCGTACTGCTTTTAAATTGCTGGAGTCAGCACTGTCATTTAAATTTATTTACATTTCTGTTGAGAGCCGGTGGACGGCATTGTCTTTATTTTTCCGAGTACTCACGGTGGGCCTTCTCCAACAGCCCTATGGGCGTATCGCGGGAGGGAGTTCGTGGCTCGTACCCGGAGTATACGCGCACTGTGGTTGTAGTAGCACTAAAACCAAAGACTTAGTAATGTTGATTAGGTGTATGTGATTTAAAGTGACTTGCATGGCATGTAGTGCATATGATGTGTTGTGATGTGTGGACTGTGGTGTGTGGTCCACCTCTCTACTTACTAAGCTAGTGAGCTCATTCCACGTGTACACCCCTTTTTAGATGATTTTGCAGGTCATGCATCTGAGGAGCATGGGGTGGGTCCTACAGTCGAGTTTCCTGAGGAGGACTGGTGGACCCCTGAGGAGTTTGAGCACGGCGTAGACTGCGCGTGTGAGAGCTGTGCTGCGGGACAGCGGTTCTGAGGCCGAGCTGAGCTCCAGCCTTGATACCGAGCCGAGCTGTGTACTCTGATGATTTTGATGATTTCCTGTATATATTTGATATTCGAACTTGATTCTTTTTGTGTATATATCATGCCTTCGGGCCCAAATGTATATAATTATTGTATCACCATTTGGGTATCAAGTATATGGGAATTATTTACAGGTAAAACTTAGTCTTCCGCTGATATGATGAATTGATATTAGTGTGTGTATGCTGTGGTGGAATACAGTATCTGATGATCCTGGCAGGTTTGGGTTAACCGGTGTTAACTCGGTCACCGCTCCGGTTCAAGGTGAACGGGGTGTGACACCCTGGTCATGTAGGTGAGGGAGGCATTTTTCGGAATCACTTGGGTGATGTTTTGGGGTCTTATAAAAAATTCAAGGGGGTTACTGGTGTCTTTGAAGTTGGAGTGAGGGATTGATGTGAGCAAAGGACTTAAACATTCAGCAGCGGTGGGTGGAATCCGATTCTAGCACAGTAGTCACTTTGTTTCAACAATGAAAAATTCCGTGGTTTGCTCTTCAGAGATGGTTGGTGCTTCAGCCTTACCTGGAAAATATTTGTTGAAAAATCTCTCATAATTACAGAGAAGGGAACTACCTGGCGGACTATCTGGCAAGAGATGCGGCAAAATCTGGAAGATCAGAAGTTAATGTGACTTTCCTGTCTCACATCTTGGATCTCCTTGCAAGGGACTTAGATGGAAGACCTCACTATCGTTTTATTTAGTGCTTCTCTTTCCTCCTGCTGATGGCAATGCCGAAGGAGGGAGGATATGTTTAGTTGTTGGGTCTGTTCTTTCTTTTTTCTTCTGATTTTATTTTAATGAAATAATCTTTTAGCCAAAAAAAAAAAAGGGAGTATGTATCTAAGATAGGACAAAACACTTGGTTGTTAAACTTGGTGAAGATTAATTAAGATAGGAGCTGAACAAATTAAATCTAATTGATAGGTTTATGAACCCTAATGGCAGTCCAGCCACCACCCACTTGCCATTTGTTGGTCCTACTTAGATCTATCGAAGGTCTCTGAATGCGTAATTGTGATATCTCAGATGTACTCTAAGATGGTTTGAGGCAGTTTTTGGTCTTGAGAGACTAATCTCTTCAAAAGTGACATCTATGAGATTAATGAGATTCCTATCATTGCAGTTCTGGTCCAATGCCTTTGTTGTAGACGAGGAACTATTAGAAAGACCTTTCTCCCAAAAGGGAAAAGCTAGATCCTTCTTCAGATCCGTATGAAGAATCAATAGAGCCTCATCCACAGAGACATAAACAAGAAGAGAGATATAATCGTACCTTTACTGTTCGTGCGCCTGCAACCAAAATCCTTAACCAGCTTGCTTGAAGACAAGTGGAGAGAGAAGAGAACAGGAGATGAGGAAGGGAAATAGGAAGAAGAGATGATAAGAAGAAGAGGCAGAGAGGGTTAGTGCTGGCTCTTGCGTTGAAGTGAGGGAGTGGAGAGAAGCAACAGAGACAGTGAAGACCGGAAATTTGGGGTTTTGTGCCTTCCTCTCCTGAAAAAAATGTTAGATGGAAGAGTGAAAGCAGGATGAGAAAATTGGAATTTTAAGGACACAAAGTCACCTTAGAAATGCTATTGATGTGGGTAGGGATGAAGATAATTCAACATTAGATTCTCACGAGGTTCGGTTTTTTTTTTTGAGTAAAATATGAATTTATTGAGAAGAGGAACGTGATATGGCCGAAGCCTCTAGATTACATGATTCTTGAAGCCAAGGAGCAGGCCGGAGAGTCAACAATACTATTAATCTCTCTACATATATGTGAAACATTACATTCCAAAAAGTAAGCAGTAAGGTGATGTATATCCTAAATAATGGGAGCAACTTCCATAAGAGCTGGTTTGGAGGTTATTTTGATGAGACTAACAAGCTCCATGTTATCGGTCTCCACTTAAACATTGTCATGGTATTCCCCAATATAGTGGAAGAGAGCATTATGAACCAAAATAGCTTCCCCAATAAAGATGATCCAAAAACTATGTGGGTTAGGAGACCGCTAACCTACACATGCCTTATTAATCACGAACCATGACGTTCGGTTTAGGGAGGAAGAATTTGTGAAGAAAATAAAAAATATATATAAGAGGAAGAAAAAGAAGAATAAGTGGTATTAAATCTTGTCTTTATATTTTGTAATGGGATGCAACCTCTCTAGATCGTATCTCTTGAGGCGAAATGATCATGTAGCCTCCTTAGATTGTGTCATTGAAGAAGAAGATCTAGAAAATCTAAAGGAAGCACTAGAGTTAAGGCAAAAAAGACAAGGAACTTCATTGGGTAGACATTTGAATCTCTGTTTTATGTACGATGTCTTGTATTCCGTCATAGTTTGATCTAGGGAATACTGGTGCAAGCACCTCAGGATTAGGTTTTTCGCTATATATTTATAACGAGTGTTTTTTTCTCTGTAATGCAAGGAATACTGAAAGGTGTGAAGAATGAACGTTGTAGCCCTATTCTCCATTGATAGTAAAGCAAGATTTCATCTCACCGAGAACATAGGCAACCCTGTCAAACCTTGTAAATCTGTGTGCATTGCTTGTTCTTATATTTTTATTATTTTCTGTATCATTTTTGAATTGCGTTCTTATAAGGAGTCACCATATAAAGTTTTCTTTTATTTCCTTTATTTGGCTGATTGAATAATCTGATGGCTCTTGAAAAATCGTAGTATCATTTTACAAGTTGATTTTTTAAGTTTTGGTCCTTTTGTATTCTCGGGGCTTAGTGTCTCTATCCATGTGATTTCAATTTTTTTCTTTTAATTTTTATTATATTTATTTATTCACTAAAAAAAATAAGTGCGGGTCAGGTAAAATAGAAAACGCGTGAAAGAAAAAGGAGAATGTTTATCAAGAAAAAAAAAAACGAAAGGAAAAGAGAAAACATGGGCCACGAAAGGCAAACAACAAAAATAAGTGGACTAAAAAGAATGAAAAAGGCACGTAAACTAACTTTAATAATGCAAAAGCAATCATGTGGTTTTTTTTTTTTTTGGTAGAAAAAGCAATCATGTGGTGGATGAGAAAAACTGTGAAAACAAGGTCAAGAAAAATTCAAAAGCAACTCTATGGGCATCAGGGCATGTGAGTTGTGAGAAGAACAGGAAGACTGATTTCATTAAGATTTCTCTTTCACACTGAGATGTCATGGTAGCTTCAATCAGAATCAATCACCTCCAATTCCAGTATAGCTTATGCAACCAATAACCCAATAAACTTTCTCATCATTGAATGGATTTCAACCAAACGTGGCCCCCCACTGACGGAAACAGAAAGAAACTTGCGTAGAACTCCTACTTCACCAACATGCATTAGTAAAATATTTTGTATATTATGCACACTAGTATCATCTATCTAAGGATGTCAATTTAAAACAAAATCGAATATCGATTTTAAAATCGAGTCGAATTAACTGAATAGAATCAAAACAAATTATGATTTTAATTTTTATATTTTAATTCGATTCGGCTCGATTCGGCTCGATTCTGATTTCGGCTTACGAACTGTGGTTGGAATGAAATCCAATCGAACCACCTATTAAAGATAGAATACACAAGAATCAATTAAATGCCCCAATTAAATACCAAAAGTCAAGAGGTGAGGACCATGAGGTAATCAACTACCTCATAATGGCACTTTCCCACTTCTCTGTTTTTTATTTTTTAGTTTTTGGTTAAAGCCCACTAACTTCTCTCTCTCTCTCTCTCTCTTCTCCTATCTTTGATCGTTTCAAACGTTTCTCACAACTATAGTTATTAAATTTGGATTAAAAAATTATTTGGATGAAGAATTATTCGGATTAATGCGTTTCATTAATTCAACGATTCTGTCAAAATATCGGTAAAAATAAAATGAAGATAATAAAATTCGAGTTCAAATTCGGATTCGGGAATTATTTGTTTATAAAAATAAAAAGCGAACAAAAAATTCGGATGTTATTTTTAATATTTACAATACATGTTTCATATTATTTATCAATTATCATATGTACATAATATACAAATGATATAAAAATTAAAATTTTAAATTTCAAAGATAAAAATATTATATTTAGCTATCTCTTTTTTTTTTTTCTCTCTAAACTCATATCCTATTACTCAAATAATTGAATTAGAAAAAGAGAGACTAAGAGTGGGGATTGAACACAAATTCAACTAGACCCACATCACCCACCATGCATGTTCACCTTAGAGACTAGAGAGAGAGAGTAACGACTATAAGACTTAATCAAACTAAAATGGGGTGAGATTTTTTTTTTTTTGTAGAAGTGAGAGATTACCTCAGGAAAGATAAGCTTTGTCGGTTTCTATTAAAAAAAAAAAAGTAAAATTAGGATAATAAATGCATAATAACCATACTATTTTCTAAAGGCTTATTGACTTATTCAAGATAAAGTTTTTTTATTTTTTACATGGGATAAAATTAGGTTACAATTCGAATAAAATTCTGTTCGGCCGAATTATTCGTGAATTTTAAAAAAATTTATAAAATTTGAGAATTTTTTATTTGATTCGGATTTGGACAGAATTATTCGTAAAATTCTATTCAGCAGAATTAATCGCGAATAATTCAGAGAATTTAATAACTAGGAATTCAAACTTCCAAGTATCTGAAATTCAGACGTCTCTTCCCTCCCAATTTTCCAAGTCTCTTAAATTTGAACATCTCTCCCAACTTCCAAGTCTCAACTCTCAACCCTAAATTAGATACTTAAACTCTCATCTTTCTCTATCCTCTCCAATGCCGACATCCTTTAGCTAGATCCTCTGAAGATTCAAATCGTATTGTTGTGTCTACCGTGGTGGTGCTTCTTTCTTCTTCTTATTCTAGCCAGAGAAAAGGGTTAAGCCGTAAGAAAGGGTTTCAAACGAAGTACCTGATAGCGGATGCCCTTTTGCTTGATAATCTCTTCATCTCTTGTATACTCCTGTTTACAAACAACCATGGTGCTTCTTCCTCTTTGCTGTTGCAACTTTGCTGTGGAACCCAAATGTCATAATCGAAAAGTGGATTCCTTCACAAACCTGAATTAGAATCATATTATAGAGCCGATTTTGAACTGAATCCAAACCGAACCGAGTAGGTTCAGATTGGGTATCCAATTGCAGAACCAACTTGATTCTCGGTTCGATTTCGATTTGCACCATCGCTCATATGAATCGAACCGAAACTGAGCCAATTTTGACAAGCTTACATTTATCAAACCTATTTAACCTTCATTGCATAATCTGAAGAATATATATAATCTTCTATATCAATGTGGAAAGGATGAAACAGATTTAGGGATGTTAATCGGTTAGGTTCAGTTTTTCAATTCGGTTCAAAATATGTGTGGAAACCAAAACTGAAACCGATTCTATTTTCCAAATCAGAATTGAATCGACTTAGTTCAATTCTTTATTCGGTTCACTATTTGGTTTTGATCCAGTTTTTTTACATCTTCAACATAAAACCCTTTATTCTTAGGGCCATAATCCACAAAATATTTTTTAAAAATTAGAAAGAAATATAATTTATCATCCACATTGACTAAAACATTAAAAAAGTATATGATATCTTCAGTTCCAAATTCAGTTAAAAAATGCATAATTCAGTTCAGTTCTATTTTAAATGCTCGATTTTAGTTTTGGTTATATATTGGCACCCTTAAGTTAGAATTTCCAGCTTAGGTCTGCAGCAAGTTTGAGAGCAGCCCAAGTCCTGTTACTACAACCATAGTCAAATACATAAGGTCCAACCAATGTTCAGGTTTCCTAGGTAAATTTTAAGAGTGAATGGCCTGGGAAAAAATTTTAAGCTGGATACCTACAATGATATACAGGTCTGAGACATTACAATTTTTTGAGAAGTCGTACACAGGTTTAGCTTATTCATTTTTACAATGGTACTGTCCAAATGACACTCCTATAGGTGTACATAAAATTTGACACCTTTTAATTGTGCCTTGTCTTTTTATCAAAGGTTATATAAGTTAAGGATATAAAAGGGTTTTTTTTTATTCTTTTATATTTTATATTTTATATTTTTTTTATTTTTTATTTTTTAATTTTTTACAATCCCTTGGTACCTCAAGTTTCAATTGCGGGTCTAGCGAGCTGGTGGAAATTAAAAGGTAATCATGTCCCATTATACAAGGCATGGCTGCAGGTTTTACATTAATTCCCTATTTCCTTTGGCTGCAAAGAATTTCAAGAAGATACGCAAGGAAAGGAAGAAGGGCAAGGGGAAAGGAATAAGGGCGGAGTTAGTGTTCTTTGAGACTCTGAACACATTTAGAGAATTGTTTCCCTCCTTGCTGTACAAAGGATCAACTATGACAAGCTTGATGGTTTCCAAAGCTTTTAGGTGTGCATCTTAGTCCGCCAAAAGCACCTAAAGTAGTAGAGCTTATATGATGTGCTCCTTTTGTTTCATGGCTAAAGCAAAATATCGATGGATACTCTCTTGGCAATCTAGGAAAAGCTGGAGTTGGTGGAGTGTTTTGCAACTCAAACTCTAGAGTTATGTTTTCCTTTGGCCTTTTTCTCAGAGTTTCATCGAATTATGGAGCACAATTCCAGGGCCTTGTAAAAGGCATCTTGTTTGCGAAAGAATTGGGAGTCCAAAAGTTGTGGATTGAATCAGATTCGAGGGTTGTCACTCTGGTGGTTTATATGGGGGTTCATTTCTGTGGTATGTCTCTCAAGATTGGTGTTTCTTACAACCTTATTTTTCTGGAATTCAGTGGAAACTCATGCATTAGTTCAGAGAAGTTATTCTGGTGGTGGATTATCTCGCAAAAACAGCAGCTAGAAGGGATCTTCCTCAAATTGTCAAACCCTACCCGGGTCTATTCAGAGGGAACTTAGGGTGGATGCAAAGAAAATAGCCAGATTTCGATTTTGTTAAATTTTATGCTTAGAGGTGCTGTGGATCTTTTCCCCTGCTAATGGCCACGCCGAAGTGGGGGAGGGGTATCGGGTTGTTTCCCCTCCTCTCTTTTATTTATGTTTTTGGTGTCCTTAGGATACCAGCTTGTATATTCTTCTTTCTTCGTTCTCTTTTTAATATAAATTACATTTTCTAGCGAAAAAGTGATTGAATTGAAATGTCTCCAACAACAGTTCTTGAGCTCCATTGGCTTAATTGAAATCTGTTGAAGGTTTGTTGAGTTAATTGAAGCATGTATCCTTACAAGAAAGAGAAGTAAGAGAAGTTTCTCTCTTGTTTTATGTGGTTTGAATGATTCCTTAATACTTCAAGCAAAGTTGGAGAGCTCCTTTAATCGGGGTTTGTCTTAGTGAAGGATGAAGAAGATATAGAAAATGAATTCTACATTTAAAGATTCAAGATTCTCTAACAAAAAGAGAAAATTGATGATTATAGTGTGCATCTGGGAATCTCTGAGAAGTTCTCCACCTCTTATCAGTCAAGGGAGGCAATCTCTATATGCAAGTCCAATTATTTTTTACTTAAGTTGTTATTATTGGAAATCCTAAGGCTTATGTAAGGGGGAGGGACTTGTATCCATATTTGATTAAATATTATAAAAGAATAGTGAAACCCTACCCTGAGATCCAACTCAAGTTGAAGCAGGTATAGGACCCTGGACTGTTATAACTGTCACAAGCTAATTAAGTATTAAACAAAATATGAAACCTAGAAAATGTATTGCTTTGTGGAGTAGGTAGTAGTAAGTCGAACCACATATATCTTGTGCCATTTGTGTATACTTGTATATTGGAGTACGTGGATTTTAAATGCATGCAACATGTAGATGTTTGTCTGGTATACCTAACTATTGAGTGATGCAAAGTCGACAAATATACGATTGTGTGTGTTGAACAGAATACATGATAGCTTCAAATATATATCTCTAAGTTTTGTAGACACTGTTTACCTCCTCTCTCAATGTCAACCTAGGATTAATAAGTTGATATGAAACAATATTCTCGTGAGTGGTGTATGACTGGTCCATTGACCTGAGGGATCCTTATCGATGTTGTTACGTGTTACGAGCTTGGCGCACCATTGTTTGATATCTCTTTGACTATATATTGGTGTATTGCAATCGTATTGTTTGATCATATTCAAAAGAATGTCCAATAACCATTGCCCTTATTGGGAGAATATCAACTAGAGAAAAAATATTAATTGATTGGACGCAAATCTGGTATATGTGACCTTTTAGTAAATTATTTAAATAAATAAATAAAAATTTCATATTATTTTTTTATTTATTTTCGCAAACAATTTTGAAAATTGTTTTCTCTGGTCCAATTGGAATTATAGAATCTCTGGAAAATCATTTTCTATAAACTTCGGGTACGAAAGTATACACATGCTCTGTAGTCTATAATGTGATACTGTTTTTAGGAGGGACTAATGTGTAAAAATCTACTTAAATTAGGTATTAATTGTTAAATCTACTTGGCAACATGTATTTGGTTAACCATGTATTGTGAATATAGAGGAAAATGATGAATTGGCTAAAAATGTTCGTAAGAATCTGTTTAATTAGAAATTTAGAGCTCAATTATGATAGTGACTGGTCATGGTGTCTTTAGAATTCTAAATACTCCAAACATTAGAAACATTTTATGGAAGAGTCTGTTGGCTGAAACCCAATCGCGTAGCAGAAGGGATCGGATTGGGATCTCTTGCATTTGAAATCACTGTACAAAAATTAATCACATGGGAATGAAATGGTTTACCTTAGAACCGCAATTGAAGTTCCTCCTCCAGATAATAGTTCTTCCACACTTGAGCAACCGTTGGGATCGATCTCAACACTTTGAAACTATGATCCACGTTCAATTGGAGAAGAACAATCCACCATTAAAGTTTTCTCCTTCACACACACTCATTCACAATGGAGAGAAGAAAGGGAGAGAGAAAACATAGGATAGAAGAGATGAAGTTAAAAAAGAAAAAAACTAAATATCTTTCTCCCTTGTCCCTTATATAACAAAACTTGTTTTCAGGTTTTCTCTTTTGGTCAAATCTTTGTTTTCTAAACAAAGAAAGTCAAATTTTAGTTGTAGAGAACATTTTTCAAATTGAACAGCTACTTTGCTTCTAAAATGAGAAGAAATATAATCTAAAAGGGATTGCCATCTTTCTTATTATGGGTGACAAATATATTCAAATTATATTTTATCCACTACCATAAATAAAAAGATAATTAACCATTTAATATTCCCAAATCTTGTCATGCAATATTAACTCTTTAATTTGCACATAAGACCTTTCACTTTTTCAATATCCCATAATGAGCTATAGGGCATGTAATTTAATATTGCCTAACTCCAATTCATTGTACATGTCTGTTTCAAAGATTCTGTGAACATGATCGGATGTTAAAAAATATTTCAAATAAAATTTAATAAATAAAATATTAATTTTTATAATAAAATAATTTTATAAATAATTTACAAAAATGACGCTGGTACTAGATTTCTGTCCGATCAAGTACAGACATTCTCTCTCCTCGACATTCCCCAATTAAGGGTAGTGGATCCCATGTTGATGATCTCTTTCATTAACAATGTGGGACCACTTGTCCAACATACCGATATATAGTCCATTGGATGTCAACCATTGGTTTACCAAAACACGTGATACAACACTGCAACAAATAGGATCTCTTGGGTCAAAGGTCATATGACGGGTACAATATCGTCCTCACACAACTGACAGTAATATATGCGAGATTCTTACCAGATTCTTTTCTATACACACACAATATGTGTACTTACATTTATGTACCAGAATCACATCCTTGGTGACATACAATGTAACGACCATGTGAACAGGATATCCGGTCCTATCCCTAGCCGAGAACAATTTTAGATGAAAACCCATGGAACAACTTACAAGCCCAATAAATAAATGATATGTATAAATGAAATTACAAAAATCTTATTAATAAACCGGGTTTGATGGACATACATATCCAACAATCTTCCACTTATACATCAAAACCAATCTCCCATATACTTTACACCCATAGATTCCACATGTTTCAAAAACACATTAGGTGCCAAATTTTTAGTCATGGTATCTGACACATTGTCTGCTGAGTCAACCTTCATGACAGCTACATCGCCTTGACCAATGATCTCCCTTATCGGGTGATATTTTCGCTGCACATGCTTGTTCCTCTAATGAGCCCTAGGCTCCTTTGCTTGAGCTATTGCCTCCTTATTGTCACAACACAATGGAATGGGATCCTTAACAAGCATAGGGACAACTTCAAGATCACTCAAGAATTTCTTCAACCAAACTACTTCTTTGGCTACTTGACTAGCTGCTATGTATTCAGCCTCAATGGTAGAATCAGCTGTAGGCTTTTGTTTTGCACTCCTCCAAATAACACCTCCACCACCAATCATGAAAATCATCCCTGACGTGGATTTTCTATCATCTTTGTCAGTCTGAAAATCGGAATCTATGTACCCCATAACTGATAACTAATCTAACCCATGAACCAAGAAGTGATCCTTAGTATTTCTTAAATACTTGAAGATATTCTTGACAGCAGTCCAATGCTCACATCTAGGGCTGGACTAATACCGGCTCACAATCTCAACAGAATAGCAAATATCTGGCCTAGTACACAACATAGCGTACATGAGACTTCTCACTGCCGAAGCATAGTGAATTCTCTTCATCTCCTCAATATCCTTTTGAGATTGAGGGCATTGGGATATGGAGAGACTTACTCCATACTGAAAAGGAACATTTTCTCTCTTGGACTTTTCCATATTAAATCTGGCCAAGACTTTGTCTATATATGTGGATTGTGACAAGCCTAACATTCTTTTCTTACAATCCCTCACAAGCTTAATCCCAAGGATGTAATTGGTTTCGTCTAAGTCTTTCATGGAGAATGTAGTGGACAACCACTTTTTCACCATTGAAAGCATACCCGCATCATTCTCTATAAGTAGTATGTCATCTACATACAATAATAGGAAACAAACCGCACTCCCACTGAATTTCTTGTAAACACAGGGTTCATCCATGTTTTGTTCAAAGTCAAATGTTTTAACTGTTTGATCAAAACGGATGTTCCAACTTCTAGAAGCCTGTTTGAGACCATAAAATGGATCTCTGCAATTTGCACACTTTGTTCTCATCAACATTTGATGTGAACCCCTCTGGTTGATGCATGTAGATTTTTTCATCAAGAAATCCATTAAGAAATGTAGTTTACACATCCATCTGCCAGATTTCATAATCAAAGTGTGCTGCGATTGCTAACAAAACCGTAATTGATTTCATCATCACTACTGGAGAAAAGGTTTATTTATAATCTATACCCTCTTGCTGGGTATAACCTTTAGCTACCAATCTTACTTCGAATCTTTCAACACTCCCATCCACGCCTCTTTTCCTCTTGAAGATCCACTTACATCCAATGGGCTTGACGCTTTGTGGTGGATCTACAAGAGTTCAGACTTGGTTTGAGTGCATTTAATCAATTTCAGAGCGTATAGTTTCCAACCACTTATTCGCATCAACATCTTTGAGTGCCTCTGAATAAGTGTACGGATCATCATCCATTTCAGTGGAGACCATGTGGAATTCTTCCACAGTCTTATCTTCTTTAGTAAGGAGAGTGAAACGTTCGTAGACCACCCACTACGTTGAGACTCTTGAGTGCTAGTAGGTATAGGGTTTATGTTAACTGGTTCGACTGTAGGTGCACATGGCACAGGCATAGAAGACTCTTCTTCTATAATCACAAGTTCAGTTCTTTTGGAGCCAAAGTCTTCCTTAACATGTTTATTTATGACGACCTTTTGGTCAGTGGGGTCATAGAATTAGTAACCAATCGTGCCCTTAGGGTATCCCAAGAAATAGCATCTTGAAGTGTGAGGTTCTAACTTATCTATCTGTTGCTTGCGCACATGCGCAGGACAACCCCAAACCCTAAAATGATTTAGGCTAGGTTTGCACCCATACCACAACTCAAATGGGGTTTTAGGTACAGATTTAGATGGGACCCTATTCAAAATATAAATCGTAGTTTCCAGATCAAAACCTCAGAAGGATAAAGGCAACTCACTGAAAGTGAGCATAGTCCTGACCATGTCTAACAAGGTCCTGTTGCATCTCTCATATACACCATTTTGTTGTGGTGTACCGGGATTTGTCAATTGTGAGACAATCCCTTCAGAAGTGAGATATCTTTTGAACTCATTTGACAAGTACTCTTCTCCTCGATCTGATCAAAATGACTTAATGTGTTTGTCTAATTGTCTTTCGACTTTTGCCTGAAACTCTTTGAACTTTTCAAAGGTTTCAGACTTTTTACTCATTAAATAGATATAGCCAATCTAGAGTAATCGTCAGTAAATGTAACAAAGTATTCAAAATCATATCTCACCTGAATATTCATGGGTCAACATACATCAGTGTGTATAAGTTCTAACAAACCATTAGCTCTCTTGCCTTTATTGCTAAAGGGCTTCTTGGTCATCTTACCTTGTAGGCATGATTCACAAGTTGGATAAGGTTCGACCTTTAGACTTTCTAGTGGTCCATCCTTAACTAACCTGTTAATCCTTTCCAAGTTAACATAACCTAACCTGAGATGCCATAGGCATGTAGAACACACTGGAGCTCTTTTTTGTTTCAAATCAATGTTTGAAACCTCATTCGTTTTTTCGAGAGAATTTAGAAAAAAACAAACCATTTTGCATATATCCAGAAATAATAAATTTATTATTCAAACGAATGGTGAGAACAGTATTAAAGGAAAAAGCATAACCATCTTTAACTGACTTAGAGACAGAGATAATGTTCCTTTTAAAAGAAGGAACATGATAACAATCATTTAATAATATAGTACTAGAATCAAATTCTAAACTAAAGTCTCCAATAGCCATTGCCATAGCTTCAGCTCCAGTGCCCATCCTTAGACGCACTTCATTCCTGTCAAATCTTCTTGTCATCTTAAACCCCTGCAACATATTACAGATGTGGACAATGGATCCAGTATCCACCAATCATGAGTTGGATTGTTCAATAGACAAGATTGACTCATAAATGACAAGAGTAGTAAAATTACCTTCTTTAGGAGTTTCATCTGACTTCTTCAAAGTAGCCAAGTATGCACAACAGTTCCTCTTCCAGTGGCCCTCTTTCTTACAAAAGAAGTATGTACCCTTAGGTTCTTCTTTCTTCTTCTGTATCTTCCCACTCTTGCCCTTAAGAGTCTTACTCTTGTTGGCCTTCTTCTTCTTCTTCCATTTGTTTTTAGAAGTTGAAGACTTGACTTCTGCAGCACTGACCTCACCCTTTTCCTTCTTTTGAGCTTTCTCTGCCTTTTGCAACATATTGCCTAGCTCAGTCAATTCAACATCTAGTTTATTCATGTTGAAATTACAGATAAACGAGCTATAGGTTGAGGGGAGAGAGTTCAGAATCACATTCCTCTTATATTTAAGAGTGAAGGAAGTATCCAGGGATTCCAGTTTCTCGAATATATTTTGAATCTTCATCACATGATCGATTACTGGAGTTCCTGCTGTCATCTTGATATTGTGGATAAGACCAACAAGCTTATGATGCTCGTGCATGTCAGTCTGACTGAAAATCTCCTTGAGCTTATCCATCATTCCCTTGGCGGGGATTATGCCTTTCACAGAGTCAGTGATTGATGTGTCAACCAATCCAAGAATGTACAACATGGCCTTAGAATCCCTCGAGTGGAAGTACTCATAGGACTCCTACTGATCATAATCATCACCAGTGGATTTTTTGGGATCCTCCTCCTCAAGAACTGTAGACAGACGTTCTACCGTTAGGGGTAACATGATATTCCGATGCCAGTCAATATAATTAGGTCATTTCAGTTTCTAGTCATTGATTAGGGTCAATAGGGTAGAGTTGATTGAGGTTGTCATCGCACAAAGATCTACCAATGTACAAGATATATTCAAATGCATGAACATTAAATAAAACCATTGAATTCCAATGGGCGAAACATAGACAATGATTTTCTCACAATCAAGATTCTCTCATATCTTGAAAGTAAATTGGAACAAACCAATCCTTGCATATGCAACTTACCCTATCGGTAATAATTACAAATATTGTGATTAGGTGGACTATGTTGTCCGCCTCCAAGGCTTCCAATATTATTGGCTACCTGAGTGTCATGCCCATATCCTATCGGCTGACACACACTCAAGTCATGTGCATTCCTATCAAATCAGAATGAATCACAGTATCATGAGAGATGGCCCACTATCGTAGTGCCCCCTCACTATCTGTGTTCATATCTTATCCATTAAGAAGTGGTGTAGACCGTCGGTAATAAAAACCTGACAATGTCCTATCGGCTCTAATGCGGAGTCATATTACCAACCTCTACATCCACTATCAATAGGGAGCCATGGATATGATCTACCGATTAAGATGCATCCATATCACACATGCTTTAAACATTGAGGGTAATATTATCACACATATATTAACATCTCATGCATAAACTACATCATATGTATAATAGATGGCAATAATATAAGATAATTAAATGTGGTTATGGGTGGGCAAAAGCAGTGGGAGTAACAAGCCTCAATTACTCCCACTTAATTAATTATTCAATTAATGTGTAATAAGATAAAATGCATCTTATGCATCAAGTGATGCAACCAACATGTAATCTCTATCTTATCATCTTCATGAACCCATTTCTTTTTCCATCGTCGTACGAGGATCTTCACCATTTTCTTCACTTTTACAACAAATTGAAAAACAACTTAAATCTATACATCTCTTTATTTAAAGAAACTAAGAAACTAACCCACCATTTGGGTTACTCAAGTGATGGAGTACATAGATTTATAAAAAAGAATTGGGGGGAGAGAAACAAAGATAGAGAGAGTACATCACACATCACATCCATTACATCTCATGTAATAATAAATAATTTTTCCATCCACATGATTTAAAATCCAATCCTATAACCACAATGTATAGCACAATGTGGTTCTTCAATATTTGATCTAGAATTAACAATTAATTAATCAATTATAAATTGTTATTGAGGTCTTACATCTCATGTGAATAAGTGGTAATTATTTAATTCATTAACATCATCTCATGAGTTAAAGTGTGCATGTAAAAAAAGTTAAGCCACTAAAATGCCCAAAATCATATTCTTTCATAATCTAGTATTATGTGGGCCCCTCTAGTCTATAGTGGTTTATATAGCTAAAATAACTAAAATTAATTTTATTATAGCTTTGTTGGCCTCCTTGTACGATACAAAAGACCTCACCAGAATCCCGAGTCACAGTTGGCTTTAAATCAATATTTTCCTAAAATATTAATTTAAAGAGGTTTTAAACTAAAACATTAATATTAGTTATTCGGCTTCAATTGCATGGCCCAATTGATTTGGTTTACACTATTCAATATCAGGCCTGGGTCTAACTAATGATCCTCATTAGGATGTTGGGCTTTAAATCATATGGGCCTTATGATGTAAACCCATAAGCCCGTCAGGGCATAAAGAACTCACAATGGTTGATAGACCACATGGGTCTATCAACCACCAACTCTGCAGCCGTCTTCCATGTCAAAGAAAAATCTCTGAAGAGATAATATCGGTATCATTGCCGATAACAACCATGGACCATTGATCGTTTATGGCAGACACAAACGTAGTTACACTTACACCTGTTACACACCCAAAACCCAACTCACACGACCCATGATTGAATAATATATTTTATTTTCATTGTTTACCAAATAAACATGCATATAAAGGAAAGATTTGACATCATTATGCAAATCATTATAAACCAATGTTAGTATTCATCGGTACCTTTGACTACTCGATTTTTATTAAAAAGTCATTCATTCCAGTTAAATTATTGGACCAAATTTTATTATACATAATCAGTGATTTCAAATGAAAGAGCGAGGCTTTGATGTTAATTGTTGGCTGAAACCCAATTGTGCAGCAGAAGGGATCGGATTGGGATCTCTTACATTCGAAATCATTGTACAAAAGTTAATCACATGGGAATGAAATGGTTTACCTTAGAACTGCAATTGAAGTTTCTCCTCCAGATAATAGTTCTTCTAAATTTGAGCAACTATATCGATCGATCTCAACATTTTGAAACTATGATCCACGTTCAATTGGAGAAGAACAATCCACCATTAAAGTTTTCTCCTTCACACACACTCACTCACAATGGAGAGAAGAAAGAGAGAGAGAAAACATGGGATAGAAGAGAGGAAGTTTAAAAAAAAAAAAAACTAAATCTCTTTCTCCCTTGTCTCTTGTCTTTTGTCTCTTGTCTCTTGTCCTTTGTCCTTTGTCCCTTGTCCCTTATATAACAAAACTTGTTTTAGAGTTTTCTCTTTTAGTCAAATCTTTGTTTCCTAAACAGAGTTATCGCATAAAAATGCTCCTTACAATCCAACAGAGTTATCGCATAAAAATGCTCCTTACTATCTCTGCTCTCACAATTAGGCAACTTAATTCATCTATCATATTTTATTTCAAGATTATAGTGAGTTGAATGCTGTTATGTAGAAGATGCATCCATTATGGTGTACTACAAATATTAAATTGATTAGATGTATCTTTTCTTTTTATTTTTTGCAAGGCATGTCCTGCTTGAGCTAGGGAATCCTCTTCCTTTCTTTAGGTTTGTCCAAAAAAGGTAGTGTGGATTGCCTTTTTCTATTCTTTTTCTTTTTTATACACACATACTACATGTTTTAAAAAAAATAAATATATATATATATGCTAAAGATTCAGAAAACTTTAATAAAAAGAATCAAGACATTACACAAAAACTCAGCCAAGAATTCTCCACTTTCGGCATTGCCATCAGCAGAGAACACTCAGCCTAAAAAATTGAAACTAAATCGCTAGCCTTGAAAAATTTATATCCACCTCTTGGAGGTCATCTTTTACTAATTTAAAAACCAGAGAAGGAGATCCTATTCTTTATTCATAGCGCCTGCCATTCTTCTCTTTCTGGATGTTGTCTAAAATTAAGACAAATCCAACCAGCCAAGGCTCTTTAGCAGCCAAACCTCTACGCTTTCTTTTCGACCAAATAGCAAGATCAAGAACAGAAGCAGGGGAGTTCCAAGACATACCAAAACACTTCAAAAATTCTTCATATTTTAATGCTGAAACTACACTGAAGAAAATATGAAAAATACTTTCCTCAACTGACTGACATAAGGAGCATTGGGAAGGAAGAAAAACTCCCTTAGACTTGATTAAATCATCCATAGGGAGTTTGCCATTCACCACTCACCACCAAAACAGAGCTTGCCGCGGCCGAAGGTGAGCTTTCCAAATTAAAGAGTACCAAGGCACTTTTGGATTACGGCGACGAATAGTTAAGACACATAGCATACCAAGTGGAATCCTAATGGGATCCTAACCCTTTTCATATAAATTCAACCCATATATATAGAGATTTTGGATCCTCATATGAGATCGGATGGATGGAGGTGAATGTTAGGAAAAATATTTTTAATTATTTATCTCCTAATAATATAATATTATCTATTATGATGAGATTTGTTTTGGTGAGTAATTGACCCTAATTTAGGAAGCCCCCATACAAAGTGGGTTTGTCTAAAACTCTTAACTAGTAGGGATTTTCATGGTTGGAGACATATATTGACTCACCTAAGAAAAGAAAGAATCTGTTCTCTCTCTCTCTCTCTCTCTCTCTCTCTCTCTCTCTCTCTCTTTGAGTGTTTGAGTGTAATGATTAGGGTTTTGTGAAAAACCTAACAAGTATGAAGGAACTCGGATCCAAAGGAACACAAAACTGCGTGTGTGGAAATGACTTACTAGGAAAGGGCTAAGATCACATGGAGGCTCTGCATTTGTGGAGTTTCAGGTAACAATTGGAACTCTTCCATTAATTATTCGTGAATGGTTGACCTTATTGGTTGGACGATCCTAATCTTTTCCACATCTGTCGTTACAAGGAAATTGGCTTTAGCTGCGACATCGACCACAGTAGCTGCGACATCGACCACAGTGTGGTCTAGAGACGTGCAAAACCTTTCCACTCAACCTTTCCATCAATTTCTCCCAACAATGAAAACGAATTTCAGGAGGATTAGGGTTTATGCATAAGATCACAAGAATCTTCTCCTCCTCCTCCTTCTCCTTCTTCTACAACTCGTTCTGAAGTTGTTCCCAGAAAGAGCTGCGTCAAAAGATAAAAAGAAAAGAGGTCCCTTCTTCTCTTTTACGTTTCCTTCGATTATTATCTTCTTGTTTCTTCCATGGGTTACTGTTGCTCCCCTCATTTAGGTTTGAGATCCGAAGAGAACATCAAAGTTTTTTTTATCGATATCAAAGTGTTTCGATGAAGATAGAGATAAAAACGGAGAGGAAAGACGAAAAACGATACGGAATGGACCAAATTATATTTAGGATTTGGGATTGAAGAGTTGAATGGGAATAAAACTTCTAGTAATAAATAAATAAATCAGATTGCCTTTCGAGGAAAACTAATTCTAGTGATTATATCAAACTATAAAGGGATTTTCTAAAACCACAACCAGTAATCTCTATGAATGAGAAGAATGTGAGGAGTGTTATTTTAGGTGAGGAGAGTTGCAAGGTCATACATTGTTCGTTGAAAAGTTCTCTCTTTTTCACCTTCGCCGGAGATGGGAATGTAGCAAAACCCTTAACCGTTGTCAGTCTACTGATTTATAGTTCCCATAATTTCAATTGATTTTCTTCAACTTTGATATCTTTGTGTGTGATTGTGGTGCATTGGCAAAGCTTCTAGGCCTATTGTCCAAACGGTTCTTCATGTACCTATATCCATTCTTGTATTACTACATACTCTATCTACTGAAATTCAGGCCTTCTGAATCCAACACACTGAGATCTTGAGTTTTTATACGTACATATTTCTATCATTTTTAGCCATCTTTATCTACCTTCTACCACTTGATATCAACACAATGCTTCTTCATTCAAGAGTTTCTACAAGTATCCAAGGTTTTAGGTGCTTCCATCCCCAAAGGTGAAAATGAAGTCTTCCTTATAAACGGGCTAAGATGGTTTCGAATCATCCTCGGAGAAGTTGATCTAGCCCTAAGGTAGCCTTTATTGAGCCCCACAGGAAAACCCCCAACAAAATGAATCCAAAACTTCTCATAAAAAAGAACAATTCTCCAAACAACCTCTCCAAATGGTTTGCTTGGCTGCACACACCTCGGGTGATTTCAATTAACAAGACACAGGCCTCTCTCTTCGTAAGCCTCAATGGGTTGGAAGCTCAAGGGTCTGTGACAAGAAGAAAGAAATGATTTTAAGTAACAAGAGAATACACAACAACAACAATCCCTATGGGAAACCCACTAAAGCACACAATCAAAATGACAGATCCTGGAATGGATATCGATATGGGGTCAAGGGTAAAATAGTAAAAAAAAATCATTTTACTTGACGAGACCAAACCTGGAGTATGGAACAAAAATCTCATTATGGTAAGAAGGGTGAGGGATAAATGGAGGAGGTGGTGTGAAATTATAGAAAACACCCTACCTTACAATAATTGGTCAATGATGTTGTGTGGATACAACATCGTCATAACCGGATTGGTTAAAAAAGGATCAACAGAAGCTACCATTTTCGCACCTATCTCTTTTCTCTAATTTTAAACAAACTGAAATAAAATAAAACACAAAATAAAGTGCATGACTACAAGCCCTATTAAACAAATTTTGGAGGCTTTTTTTCAACATTGTCCCACCAATATGTTTTCTCCGTTTCAAAAACAAAGAAAGTTGTTGCTAGAGCATCTACATAACAGTTCTCCCCATGTTGGTTTTGCTCGAAGAAGATGCTAACCAGAGCATTCTTGCGAAAAGTATCAGAGGCTTTCATTATTTTCCCAATTAAACAGATATTTCGGAGCGTGAAAGCACAATCATTACCCAGAGCTTCATATACAATCCAGGTGGCATATTTCTGACTCATACCTGAGAATGATGCAGGGAATGAAACTTCACGTTGTATGATATCTTTTACACTTTCATTCTTATCAAATTGCACCAACTTAAAAGGATTTTGCATTACAAAATCCTTATCATAATAGCGAACCACATTGTCACCCAACGGTCTTGGATTCTTGGTGGCAATAAAGTCAAACTTGAGATATTTACCCTTCTCGTTAACGAAGGTTCGATTCATCCTCGGCAAAAACTCTAAGAAGTCAGTTCGGTCACCCAAGACCCGAGAAGGGGTGAAATTGATGTCTTCAAGACTCAAAAGCTCTTTTTGAAATATACCTGCACCGTTAGCATTGACAAACCAAAACCTTTTATCATTAAGGGTATGTTTGCCTACCTGAAGTTTCACCATGACCTCATCTGGCAAGTTCACATGAACTCTCGTTAAAACACCCTTGAACATCCCCACCATTGGAATGTTGAAATACCCATAGAAGTGGAAGTTTTTGTCGATGTTATCGATTGATTTTGCACCTTTATCCTTCTGCTTCAACTCAGGCACATCTGCTGCAGAATCCCAAAATATAATTGGGAGGTCGTCCTTGTTCAACAGATGGAAATCCTCAACTATAACACTAGCATCAATAAAGAAGTGGGAATCAATAAAGCCTCTTAAGGTAAATAGACTGTCAATAAGACGGGCTGGATTACTGATCGTTGTTTCCATGCCAATGGTTAAGCCACTACGTTTTTCAAATATACTTGCAATAGAGGCCAGTATCCCATTCGCGGCTACTAAGAAAGTGGAATTGAATTCTTTGTTAAGGATCAAATCATGTAGCATCTCAAGAAACTTCAACACTGACTTTGGATCTCCACTTTTCGGTGGCTCAAGACCAAATTCAACAAACACTTTCTTCATTGAGTTTGTGATTGCAACAATAGACACTCGGAACTGTTCAGGATTCCAGCCCTGATCACTCTTTTGCTTCTTTAATTTATTCATCTCATCATCCTTCTTTGCCAATTCAACCTTGGTACTATCTAGAAGGCTTCGCAATTCATTAAGCTCATCATTCTTCTTCACCAATTCAGCCTTGGTATTGTCCAGCAGAGTTTGCAATTCATTAAGCTCATCATTCTTATTTGCCAATTCAGCCTTGGTATGGTTCAGAAGGTTTTGAAATTCGTTCATCACTTGTGGCTTCAGTAACAGTAGATTTGAGAAACCAGAAGGGCCAAATGGTACCACCCTTTCTAGAGAGGAGGAATCATATTGACATTCAAAAAATTCACCCTCGTTGTCGCTCATTTCCTATTAAAAATAAACACAAAAAAGCAATCATAAAGCAATGGGATTGAGATACTCAAAACAATGCTTAAACACTGAGAACCAATGTACTTTGAAGTGCAGAGTGGGGAAGGCCTTCTTATATATAACACCCAAAGGTGGAATGAAACCAACATGCAAAACAATGGGCCATCTTGTAGACTAGAGGGCAAGTATTCAAGCCAAGATATCAGAGGGATGCATTTTGGACACCAAAATCAATGAAATAAATAATGTATAGAAAATAACTGTATAGGTAGGGGAAGATGGTCTATGGAGAGCAGCCATTGCTCACAAGGATTATGGACTTCTTAACTCGGAAATTTTCCATATAAGATCCACTTGTTGCATTGAGATAAGAGTTTAATTTCCTTAATAATGCAGGGGAGTCTATCATAATTCTTCAAAACTTCACTAAACGAGACTAATAGAAGTTTGATATGGATACATCAACGTGTATTAAATTTTAGGTAGGGACAAATTGCTGACAGGCCACTGAACCTCCCATAATTTTATTTCAAGAACAAGTTAGGGCATATGGGTACCATACTGTGCACCAACCCATCATAATTTTTCTGAATACAATTATAGGTGAGCAACATAAACTGGAATATTGCTAAAATTTCACTTCATCTTCTAACATTTGCTGAAACAGCTGTGCACCAACCCATCATAATTTTCTGAAACAGCTGTTATACAAACTTGTGTAGCAGCTTCACCTCCTTCAGCTGTCCAATTCAACAACTCAAGGTAAAGGGTACCAACACAATCAACATAGCATCATCAACAAAGATTTTTTTTTTTTTTT
>NW_024868364.1:70078-93946 GCF_013358625.1 Macadamia integrifolia | reverse complement strand
TTTTTTTTTTTTTTTTTTTTGCTCTGTAATATAATTGATCATAAAAATAAAAATAAAAATAAAAAATTGCCATCAGCAGGGGAGCACAACCCAACACAACCACTAGAACATCCACAGAGATAGCTAAAGAAAGAAGAGAGATAGAATCGAACCTTTACTGTTCGTGCCCTGTTCGTGTATTTAGTGTTGGAGCACCTGGAACCAAAATCCCCAACCAGCTTGTTTGCAAACAATTATTGAGAGAAGAGAGCAGGAGATGAGTAAGGGAAATAAGAAGAAGAGGCAGAGAGGGTTTCGTGCTGATAGAGACTGAGTAGAGAGAAGCAACAGGGGGGATGGGTTTTTCACAGAAATTTTTGGTTTTACCAGAGGAAAAGAGAGGATTTGAAGCGATCGGAGGAGGATTTTGTGGTGGCTCTTACAGTAAAGTGAGGGAGTGGAGAGTGGAGAGTGGAGAGAAGCAAGAAGTCGGGGTTTTGTGTGGAAAGGTAAATCCCTGTACAAAACAATGAGAAGATGCATCCCCTCATTCCCTAAAAGCGCACCCTGAAAAGGACATCAACCGAATCAGCCCTATCAGTTAATAGATTAGTGGTGTAAAAAGCAAGGAAAAGATTTTTGTTAAGCTGAACGTACTTCCCATTAATTTTTAGGAAATGGGAAAGGAATATACGCACATTGACAATCACACAAAAACGAGATATTTCAACTATACATTGGCCAACTAATGTGCTCCCCATATGGAATAGGAAAAAGATCCTAATATCTAGTATGTTGCATAGACTATAGATATATGTATTTTATCAAAAAAAGAAAAAAGTTTGTATAAATATATCTAAGGGAGCTGATGAAATCAAATAGTACCGGTGGAAAATGAAATCCAAATCGGTTTTGTTTCATATATATATACCTCATTTTTTTTCTTTTTTAAGAGGAAATTTTACTTCATTTATTATATTCCCTTCCCTTCTAAAGTTTAAAATTATACAACGTTTCCTTTAACATTGTGGATTCTATCAATCGTATCCACACTATGAGCTGCCCCTGCCCACTGCTCACCATTAAACGATGATGTATGATGTATAATTTCAATTTAATCCCCAAAATACCCTTGATTGATTGAGATTACATGTTTGGCCTCCACCATTAGTTTCATCTTCTTCCTCTCTCGAAGGAAACTAAAATCGATTTTGATTTTAAGGCTCCTGCAAATCAGTGCCCCTCCTTCCAAGAAGGAGGTGTTCTCGGTTCTCAATATGCTTGGATATCTTGAAGGATCAATGGAGCCCTGCACTCACTTTGAAAACGACGCTTCTTTCCTTACAAGCGTTGCTATCAGCCCTCGAGGGTGATGATCCTCAAGATGCAGTGGTAGCTCAACAGGTTTCATCTTCTGCAACTAAATTTTCCCATTATTTATTGAAGTTACAAGGTTTTATGGTTTCATCTTCTTTGTTACTTCTTGTTTTAATGGCTAATGATACATAGAAAGTTGCAGTATGAGCTTTTGAGCTTTCAATACTTGTCCTCTACTCGTTTTTTCCCCCCACTTGAGAGTTTTCATAAGCTTTCTGTTCGTCTCATGGATCTGTAAAACAGGAAAGCTTTCTCCAACCTTTTTTGCCCACTCCCATGAATAAACTTTGGGGAGGACAAAAGCAAACGGTTTTAGCTCCTTTTAGCAAAACAATAGCAGAACAATAGATGATACCATGTTCAAAACTGTTCCTTTTTCTTTAATTTTTGTGTTTATATTAATTTTAGTTGTCCATTTTACGGATAAAAGTCGTTTGCAATTCCTTACCCGTGCAATACCGTGCAATATCCCCTTCAGATGGTAACACGTGGATAAAGTGGTTTGAACGGTTCAGATTAATCCTACATTGATCCAACTTCAACTCACTAGTTTGGAGTTGAATCAATGTAGGATTAATTTGAGCCGTTCAAACCACTTTGTCCACGTGTCACCCTCTCAAGGGGATATTGCACAGTATTATACAAGATTAGAATTGCATACGCTTTTTATCCCCATTTTACAGATTACAAAGTCTTTTGTCCTTCCACAATTTCTCTGCAAATGCTGTGCTTAGAGGGGATTTTAATAAGATCAGATGCCAAGATCGAGGCCTGCTAGAATTGGATTGCAGTTTATGTGTGATTTGTTAATGGTTCACAGGGGATCAGAGTTGCCTCAGAGGCATCAGTTTATGTGTGATTTCCACTTTCAGTAAGAGCTTCGAGCTCTGATTCTAATTCCCATCATAATCATCATCGTCGACCTATTGCTGATCGGAGCCCAAAGTTGGGAGTTTCAGAAAATAGAAAAACAAAAAAGCCAAACTCCACTCATTCTCACTCCAGTATCAAGCATATAGAAAAACAAAAAAGGCAAAATCCACTCATTCTCAGTCGCATCAACAAAAAAAAAAAAAAAAACCCACTCACTCTCACTCCAGCATCAAGAAAATAAAAAGATGGAAAGCAAACTTCACTCACTCACACCATAGTTAATTCAAAATAAACAAAAAAAAAGAAGTCATTCTCATCCAAAGCATGAGATAGGTGTACAAAGCAAAGCCTCTACTATGGAAATCGAGTGAAAAAATGAGAGCGGATCAGGTCTTTCTACGAGATCTGTTCTCGTACGAAACTGATTCACACAAATGGAATCCATCCAAAGAGAAACCCTGTGGTGGATTCCACCTGTGTGGATCAGACTGTACGAAAATAGTTCTAGTACGAGAACTTGATCTATACAATCAACTCAGTTGTGTAATTTTTTCTTTCTTTCGTTACATTATTTGTCAATGTATGTCCAATTGTAAGGTTAACTTTTCTAAAATTATTGGATCATAGACCAATAACACATTAGGTGGGTAATAGATTTTTTTTTCTTTATGATAAAGCTATATATACTTATTAGTTCTAGCGTCACAAGTTGGCCATGACTTGTGAAATTTAATGCAAAAAAAGGGTTTATTTATTTATTTATTTATATTTTTGGTAAGCTGTTTTTTTTTATCAAATAGTGCAAATTACTTAGAATTAACAAAATTCATAAGTAGAAATTAAGTGTATGGACTTCTTAAGTTCCGAGGGCTGGGCTTTGGACACTAAAATCAATGAAATAAATAATGCATAGAATAAAGCTGTGTGGAGTTCTTAACAAGGAAATGATCCATGTCAGAATTTCAAAATATCTTTTTTTTTTTTTTTTTTGGCTAACGACATGTATCAATGCCTTCGGCCTGACTAGTCTCGCAGACTGCAGTCCCATACTGACCCCATAATCACATGGACTGGGTCATATCAGGGTTGAATGAGACCATTCAACTTTCACTAAAAGCCGTGTAAGAGCACTAAACACCACGTGTGAGACTGTGAGTGGCCCCAAGGAGATAAGAGGAGTCAAACTCAAAGCCACAAGCTTCATGAGGTAAAGGTCCCTTGCCAACTCGGCTACCCCTTAGGGTTATTAGATAAACAGCTCAATTTTCTGCGAATGAATGTTTAGCAAATGAATCTATAATTCACAAGTGATGCTAGAGTAGGAACTTAGAAAGATCTTTCTCCCTAAAGGTGTAAGTGTTGGATATGTATGTCCATCAAACCCGATTTATTAATAAGATAATTTTATTTATGCATGTCATTTATTTATTGGGCTTGTAAGTTGTTCCATGGGTTTTCACCCAAAATTGTTCTTGACTAGGAATAAGACCAGAATCCTGTTCACATGGTCGTTACATTGTATGTCATCAGGGATGTGATTCTGGTACATAAATGTAAGTACACATGCTGTGTGTGTATAGAAAAGAATTTAGTAAGAATCTCTCATGTATTACTGCCAGTTGTGTGAGGACGAGATTCGTACCCGTCACTTGACCTTTGACCTGAGAGATCCTATTTGTTGCAGTGTTGTATCACGTGTTTTGGTAAATCAATGATTGACGTCCAACGGACTATATATCGGTATGCTGGACACGTGGTCCCACATTGTTAATGAAAGAGATCGTCAACATGGGATCTACTATCCTTAATTAAGGAATATCGATGAGAGAGAATGTCTGTACTTAATCGAACAGAAATCTAGTACCAGTGTCATTTTTGTAAATTGTTTACAAACTTATTTTTAATATAAAAATAATATTTTAATTATTAAATTTTATTTGAAATATTTTTTTGTTTTGGCATCCGATCATGTTCACAAAATCTCTGAAACAGACATGTACAATGAGTTGGGGTTAGCCAGAATTAAACTACATGCCCTATAGCTCATTATGGGATATTGGAAAAGTGGAAGGTCTTATGTGCAAATTAAAGTGTTAATATTGCACGACAAGATTTGGGAATATTAAATGGTTAATTATTTTTTTATTTTTTGGTAGTGGATAAAATATAATTTGATTATATTTGTCACCCATAAAAAGAAAGATATCAATTCCTTTTAGATTCTACCTCTTCCCACTTTAGAAACAAAGTAGCTGTTCAATTTGGAAACTGTTCTCTACCACTAAGATTTGGCTTTCTTTGTTTAGGAAATAAAGATTTGACTAAAAGAGAAAACCCTAAAACAAATTTTGTTATATAAGGGACAAGGGAGAAAGAGATTTAGTTTTTTAGAACTTCCTCTCTTCTCTCCCATATTTTTTTTCTCCCTTCCTTCTCTCCATTGTGAGTGAGTGTGTGTGAAGGAGAAAACTTTAATGGTGGATTGTTCTTCTCCAATTGAACATGGATCATAGTTGCAAAGTGTTGAGATCGATCCCTACAGTGGCTCAAGTGTGGAAGAACTATTATCTGGAAGAAGAACTTCAATTGTGATTCTAAGGTAAACCATTTTATTCCCATGTGATTAATTTTTGTACAGTGATTTCGAATGCAAGAGATCCCAATCCGATCCCTTCCGCTGCGCGATTGGGTTCTTGCTAACAGAAAGCTGGATCCCTCACTCAGTCAAAAAAAAAAAAAAAAAGCAAGGTATGAAGAACAATAGGAGGTCTGTCTTACCTTGCTACTTTTTCTTGGTATGGACTAATGTAGTAGAAAGATCTCTTGAAAGTCCTTTTCTCTACAATGAGCTTTGAGATTCAAGGCTCGTAAAGTCCATGAGCAATCATACAAACTTGTGCGGCTTCCACTCCTTCAGCTGTCCAATTCAGCAAGAATAGTAAATGTCTCTTCTTACTAGGACATCTCAAGGGAATGAACTAACAGATCTTAATTCTTAATAACCATATATTCTGTCTCTTATTCTAGTTTTCTGCTTTCAAACTCAAAGTGAGACTCTTGACCAATTCTGGTCGATCAATCCAGTCAATGAGCTAAGAAATAGATGACTACTACTAAAACCATGTGACTCAGCTTAGCTCCAGGCTTAGCAAGTCCCATCTTAGTGAATTGTAAATATAAGATGTTATGAAAAAATAATCCAATAGAATCAACAGAGCCTCATCCACAGGAACAGATAAACAAAGAAGAGAGATAGAGTCGAACCTTTACTGTTCGTGCCCTGTTCGTGCTCCTGCAACCAAAATCCCCCCACCAAATTGTTTGCAGACAAGTGGAGAGAGAAAAGAGAGTAGGAGATGAGTAAGAGAAATAGGAAGAGGAAGAGAAGGTTCGTGTGGGTTTGAAGCGATCAGTGGAGGATTTTGAGGTGGCTCTTGCGGTAAAGTGAGAAAGTGGAGAGAAGCAACAGAGACAGGGTAGAGCGGAAAATTGGGGTTTTGTGCAGGAAGGGAAAAAAAGCTATGGCTTTCTGGGGAGGAGGAGAGTGAAACCCCTGAAACAGGATGAGAAAACTGGAATTTTTTTTTTTTTTGGTAGAAGAGAAAAGTGGAACTTTAAAGACATAAAAGCAAATGTGGGTCAGGCAAAAAGAAAAAAGCTAAACATATGGGCGCATTATATATCTATAATTCAATCTTCACTAAATCTTCACTAAATCAGTCTTAATACCACAGTAAAATAAATAAATAAAAAAAAACCGTAGTTTAGCATCAATCTGCATGTACCATTCGTTAATGATGAAAACTACCATACAAAAATAGATTTATAGAAAAGAACATCGAAACAGACAAGGTGATAAGCCATTCAGATTCAAAGGTTCAATATCTTTATGTTGAGTGTATCATAAGTTGAATATCAACAATTTCTAAAAAGAATAAGTTGCTAAAACTTATAGAGAAAAATCAAATAAAATGAAAGCAAAGAAGATGAAAGGAAGGGAATGTAGATGATACCATAATGTAATTGAAAGGAAACCATATGCCACAAAAATAGAGTGGAAGAGTTCCAACAGATTCACAAAGAAATTCACTTAAAACAGTTCAAAAAGAATTCACCACTCCAGTATCCATATGTCAAGGTATAGATTTGAATTTAAGGGGTAGGGGTGGTGGGAGGAGAAACTTTAGCTCACCTTAGTGTCATCTACTAGAGGAGTTACAATAGCCACTTCTGGAGTTTCTATTGTTACATATACAAATGATGATATCATTTTTAAATATCAGCTACTGGAGGTTGAAGCACAAACGATGGTATCATTGCCATGGAGATACCTGCTTGCTTAATTGGTAGTAGAGTTCCTTGATTATCTACTGTACTAACCAAATTGCTTTCCCATTCCAGCTGTGTGTGAGTATGTGACCGAAAGACTCTGATTGAGTGAAGTCAAGGTTAACATGTTAGTGCCTAGAGATGGGTTTGTAAGCTTAGTATGAATAAGTCAGAAAATTTAACTTTTTGGGTGCAAAACACGAAATGCCTTTGTTTCCTTTGAATTAAGTTTGAGAAACCTGATCTTTTCAGGACTTTCATCTTTTATCTCCAAATCTCCCTGCTTAATCTCTCGCCACCCTTAGGGATTGAGACATCCATCTCATGTTGTGTAGTTGCAGTGTTTTGTTTCTTCTATGAGGTATGAGTAAGCAACTGCAATGGAAATCTAATCTTTCAGTGTCGGCTATGTCAGTCACATTCACCTATTTCAATATAAAAGTAAGCTAAGTCATGCCTGTTGGACTATTACAATCCCTCAAAATTGATTCACGAAGAGGGAGAACAAGATAGATGAAATAAACCAATCAGAAATCTCTTATAAAATCTGTAAAAGTACAATAAATGTTGGAGAAAAAAAACAAAAGCACAGGGGCATACAAATTACTTGAAGAAATGAGTGAATAGAATGGCTAGCTCTCTGTTTATATCAAAGTTAGTATTTTTGTTTTCTTCCTTTGAGGTTTTCTTCTGTGTATCATCTTTGAATATAAAAAAATTGGAATCTATTATCATCCATCTTTTTTTTATTATTATTATTACTTTCAATAAACAAACTCTGGAATAGATACAAATAGAACTTACTGTAGTGCGTGTCTGAAAAAATCTATTTCTTCTGGCCTTTACAACACATCATTTATGACCCCTAAGCAATAGAAATGAAGTTAAAAAGAGGATTCTTTATGACCTCTTTAGGGTTTTCTATAGAAGGATCAAATCGGGATTAGTGGGTTGTCCAATATTGATTCTTGAAATGCTAAAGAGCGCAGGATAAGGAAATTACAAGGAGGTTAACGACCCAATTTACTATATTTCTTTGCATAATTCACTATTCTAAGAAAATGATGCAATGACTATATATCAATTAATATTAATATGACTTTATCATGAGGAAAATATTCTAAATAATTATTAAGCCACAGTTACATGATTGCTGATGTCATACATACACATATGAAAGCCAATGATCCAATATCTTCACCGGTCTTGAGTTCAAAGTTTCAGAGGAAACAAATATTGATAATAAGAATTAATGGACTGCCCATCTTAAAGTACTATTAGAAGGTAGATTTGTTTATCAGGGGGAATGATATCATCACTAAACAACCAAATAGTTAATTAACAAGGATAAAAAGAAAAACAATTACTTGTATGGTGTGATCCACTTCCAACATACATGGGGTTAGCTACAATGTTGAACCATTCCTATAAGCTTAAACTAATAAATATTTGCATAAACAAATAAATCTTAATGTTTCATTTTTCAATCGGTTTTCAATGTACACAGAAAACACTGTTTCAAGAAAATAATAGAAGAAAGAGGAATTAAGAGCAGTCAATAATCAATACCCTTTGAGAGCAAAGACGACACTCGATTGGGAAATCCTCGACCGACCGCTGCACTCGATCAGAATGAGCTGAGATTTTATTGATTCCAATGCAGGAGACATCTTATATTTGTTATGCTTTTATTCCAAAGCAGAGACATGCCTTATGTTTGTTATGATTTTATTCCAAAATAGAGACAGAGTCTGAGAAGAAAAAGAAAGTGGGAGGGAGAGACGGACAAAGCAAAAAAAAAGTAAGTGGAGGGAGAGAATTAGTTTGAGAAGAAAAAGGAATGTTTTAGGAGAGGAGGAGAGATTGTGGACAATTGGAGAGTTTGGGGGAGAAGGTAAAAAGAAAGAGGAGTGAGTTTAAAAGAAAGTGGGAGGAGTTTTAGAGAAATAAGGAAAGCACAGAAAAATAATCACAAATGGAGAAACAGATATTGATATTGGTCGACTCAAAAATCAAGCTAGAATCATCAAAGATTGTTGTCTTCTGAATTTATAAATTAAATAACATATGTATAATAACAAAGCAGATTAGAGATATACACTTGGATACCAATGAATACTTCATATATTAAACCAAATATGGATGAAAACACTATTTATGAAGCAAGAATGAGAATACAGCAGACATAAACACTAACTTTTGGACATATAGCGACTGGTTTTTCTCTATATTGGACATTTCCATAGGGAGAAGAAGAAGCCGCGTGTTACGGTACCCTGCAGCATAGATTGAGAACTTCTACAATTCTTTAATCTTGCAATGATTCAGAATGGATGGGAAAAAAAAATCAGGAAGTACATAAGAACCCAGATAGTTACAACTCCTAAGGGAATAGTGGGCTGTTAGGAAACTGCTTCCACAGTTCGTCTTCATCTCTCCTTCCTCCTCCTAGCTTCATGGACTGTTAAGAAACTACTTCAGAAGAAGGAAAAGTGAGCCCAAGATGAGTAACAAGTGTTAGAGAGCCTCCTTGGTATGAGAAGAAAAGAAAGGAGCAAAAATTTGGAGAAGGGAAACGTGTGAGAGTGGGAGGGAGTGAGAAGGAGAGAGAGTTTTAAAATAAAAAGGAAACTAAAATTATGAAATTAATTATATAGTATTTAAATAAAAAAAAAAAAGAAGAGTCAAATAGTTCAATGAAAAGTTTGTCAATGCTTTTATGTAATAGTATGATATGATATATATTTTTTTAAATAAAAAATATGTTAAAATAAAGAATTTAAAAACAAAACCTTATGTCACAAAGGGAAGCCAAAGGGGAGCCCCTAAATACAAGAAAAACATTTCAGGGACACATCAAAATTGGGGGGATGATAATTATAACCGGTCAAGGGGACTTTATTCATGCACCCTAGAGAGAAAGGGGTGGGGACATATGTGACAAGAGGCGGTTATTAGACCATCCACACTCCTGGCGTCTCCTCTTCAAACAAAGGCTGCAACCAGTACACCATGCACTAGGTCCACATTGCAAGTTATATATGCAACAAAAATGTGTGGAATAAAAAGAATAAAAAAGGGCACAAAAATTAACTTTAATAATGCAAAAGCAATGATGGTGGATTAAAAAAGAGTGGAAAAAAGGACAAGAAAAATTCAAAAGCAACTTTATGGGACATGTGAGTTGTGAGAAGAACAGGAAGAGCGATTTAATCAGGATTCCTTTTTACATACAACCACCGGTGCCGATGCATTTTCACTTCTTCTAAATGAGGCTGTGCCTAGTAGAGCTGTCCTTAATAAGTGTGTATTTCGTTTCAAAAAATTAATAATAATAATAATAATTTTTTTTTATTTCGAGTATAAATGTCTCTTTTACTATTAACTAAGAGTCTCTAGAGGAGTATTTACGAAAGAAAAAAGGCAAATGTAATAAAATCGTACATGAAGAGTCATGACTCATGACACTCTACAGTCTCATATGAGGAGTTGATGTGGACTCGGGAACCCCCTCTCTAGGGAAGTATAAGTGCATCGTTTGAAGAATTATCAACTGATTAATATTGAATTGGTTGTGACCGATCTACTAAATCCCATTGATTCCGGTTGATTAAGATTGAAATCAGCACTCATTGACATAATTAGTAAATATGCATAGTATACGCATATCCGAACGTTTCTTTCAAAAAGGTGTTTTTTGTCATATAGGTTCAACACATATAATACATGATTGAAGTATTAAACACATATAATACATGATTGAAACGGATATATCATACTATTATATAAAAGTATGTACTCATGCTTCGTGGCTAATCTTTTCTTGGACTATTTTATCCTTCTTATTTATTTAAATACCTTAACTTCTTCATTATCACTTTTTTCATATTCCTTATTGTTTCTATTCTTTTTGGTACCCTCCACTTTCTCTGAATCTTTAATGCATCCATTTTTCCCAAAAATAAAAGATCTTCTAAATCTTTTAAAATTTAATTACTATGACTAAATATATAAAATTTAATTACTATAACTAAATATGGCTAATCTTTCCTTGGACTATTTTATCTTTCTTATTTATTTAAATACCTTAACTTCTTCATTATCACTTTTTTCATATTCCTTATTGTTTCTATTCTTTTTGGTACCCTCCACTTTCTCTAAATCTTTAATGCATCCATTTTTCCCAAAAATAAAAGATCTTCTAAATCTTTTAAAATTTAATTACTATAACTAAATATAGTGATAAATAACCACTGACGTTTAACCGACCAAGACCTGGTATCCCCTGCCTCGCCTTCCTTGAGCGCATCTTCACGCAATCAGAGATCACTCACTTCCTTCAACGGCACACGAGTCGCTCCTTTAGTTTTCTCCATCTTCAAGCTTTGATTGCTTTGATTCGCCTTCGCCGGCCGATTTAGCTATTTCTGGTGAGAAGAAAGTTTTTTCGAGGATGTAATTGTCTCATCTCTTTGCTTTATTCCAATTATTTCTTTTGGAAAATTTTTTTCAGCATTGTTCTCTCTAGTGGCTTGCCAATCGAAAGTTTTTTCGAGCAGGTAATCGTCTCATCTCTTTGCTTTATTTCATTTATTCCTTTTGAAAGTTTTTTTTAGCATTGTTCTCTCCGGTGGGTTACCACCTCCAATCGAAAGCTTTTTGGAGCAAGTAATCGTCTCATCTCTTTGCTTTTATTCCAATTATTCCTTCTCGAATTTTTTTTTTTTAGCATTGTTCTCTCCGATGGGTTGCTGCCTCCAATTGATCCTGATTTTTTTTTTTTTACTTAGCATTGTTCTCTCCGGTGGGTTGCCACCTCCAATCAATCCTGGTGGCCATTCCTTCATCATCGCCAAATTCAACATACGAAACCCTGGATATTCAAAGGTAAAATCAAATATGAAGTTCAATAGATACTAGCCAGTTACTAATATGCAAGACTTGAACAACCAATTAAATTAAAATTTTAATAAAAGTAATTATGGAGTAGGAAGAGAGAGAGAGAGAGAGAGAGAGAGATGTATCCTATCCTTTTCTTGCATTACTTAGTGTTGGTCCCTGAAGACTTGAAGGTTTTTGTTATTTATTTAACTTTTAATGAATAAAATGACGATTAGTGTAAATTTTGTTTTTAGTTACATGAATAAAATGATGATTAGTGCAAATTTAATTTTTAGTTACACTAGGGATTTTATGTTTATCTTGCATTCGATGGTGTAATAAAGTTCTAATAAATTGTTGTTTCATAATAAGATTATTGTGGTCTCAGATGCTTTCGATATCAATTCTCAAGTTGTTTTCTTTTACTCTATTTGAACTTTTTGGGTAAAACTGACTTGAGTTGTCTTGTGGGATTGCTGAAAGCATTGTAATGTTTCCTAGACCATCTAAGTACCTTATTGTCTCATTGGTAGCCAGCCCAAGTTATAGGAGTGGATAATTATATCCTCTGACTGTTGAAAAATGTCTCATTTTCCATTTGATGTCATGTGATTATGCGTGGCTATTGTAGCTGAGTCTTATGGAGGAAATGTGATGTTTCTCTTGGAGCTTAATCAAGTTAGTCTCGATGTCACTATTCCATAGCTCATTTGGTGTAAAATGATCCATCTTGTCTAATATAATGATCCGGAGGGACTCTTTAAATATAAACCAGCCATCTATCACTATCATCTTCATAAATTCTTCTTTTTCCAACTCCAATATGGTACATGTATAACATTTGGCAGATTTTTCTTCCAAATTATTCACAAATGTGATATAAATAACTAAGGTTTTTGCCCAAGGTCGATTAAGAAGACGATTTAAGTAGCGCAACTTATGTATGTGCATAGTCCGTAATATAACTTGTTTTATTTTATCTCGTAAGAAGTTTTTAATTCATTCCACCTTTAAATGATTGTCAACTGTCAAAAGAGTCAATCCAAAGTTTACAAATGTGAACAAAAAACATGAATTGACTCTAAACAACAATACAAAAATTGAAGACGCTGATGTCCACTTAAATGTAGTCAAGATATCAATTCATCAAGATCAATGAATTGAAATGGGACATTGATAAGAGCAATAAATTATTAGGTAAGTAGTTATATTTCATTATTTATGAAGAAAAATGATATTTTGGTTTTTACACAATAATGCAATAATCACTTATAATTATTCAAATTAATAAGATACTAACCTCATTCTTTTAATTTTTTTGTCCAGATATTATTGGAATCCTTGTAAAGGTACAAAATGTGTTATCCATAACAACAACCAAAGGCGTGGAAACGAATAAGAGAGAAATTAAAATAATCGACAAAGAGTAAGTTTCTCACATTTATAAATATAATTTATATCATTATTTATATTTTTATTTTATTTTTACTAATCATAACACTTAATTTATATTGTCAATAGATCTGCTCCAGTAATGCTCACGTTATGGGACAATAATGCAATAAATGAAGGAAGCAAATTGATGGATATTATAGGAGAAAATCCTGTGATTGCTTTTTCATCAATTAAACAGATAGATTACTAAGGTAATGTATATATATTAATAAACATTATATATTTATTTTAATAAACTAAACAATTTTTAAATGTGCAGGTGGCTCACTTGGTACAACAGCATTTACACCAATTGATATAAATCCAATGATCATAGAAGCGGATGAATTAAAAATATGGTATATAATAAATTTATTCAAATTATTATACATTGATTTATTTATTTTTAATATATATATATATATAACAATATTAAAATTTATTGTGCAGGCTCACATCAAAACATGGATCGAAGAAAATACTTCTCAAAACTTCTAACGAAGATAAATACAAGAAATTTTAACGGATTGAAATGAAAGATTTAACGGATAAAGAATGTAAACAATCTTGGTAAGAAAAAAATTACATTAATTTAATTTATTTATTTATATCGAAGTCATATAATTCTAATATATTTTATTTATATCATCTAACATCTACATATTTGCAGAATCAATATTATTATTTTGAAGGAAATATTGTAAATTTCGAGAATGAAAAGCCATGGTACAATGCATGCAAAACATGTAAAAAAAAGTACAATTAAAGGGAGATCATGCAACATATGACAAATGTCAAAATGATGATACAGAATATACACAAAAGTAAGTATTCTACCCAATTTCATTAATATATATCATATTTTATTTAATAATAGAGAAAACTAATAAATTTTACTCATTGATAGGTACTTCGAAAAATTCAAGATCAAAGACTCAACTGAAACAATAACCGTGACAATCTTTGATGAACTTGAAACACTTATAGAATGTTCAGCAATTGAATATGCAAGATCATCAAAAAAGGTATAAATATTGAATGTTAGTTTGATTTTAAGAATTATATTAAAATAAAATATTATATTAATATATAGTGATAATAGCAACTTTGTTTTCATGTGTTTTAGTACAAACAAAAATTGGATGTGTGCCCATCAAAGAACTATTATTTCTACTTCAAAATGGATTAAAAAAATGAAGGAAGTCGAAAATCAAGAAGCATTGTTATAGATACTATGAAAGAACGAAAAGCGGACAAAAGAAGAATCAAAGATGTTGAAGAAGATGAAGAAAAAAAAATTGAAATAGAAAAAGATTAAGCAATATCATTTGATCTTTATCCCAAAACAATTATTATTTGTTGTAGCAAATATTCATGGCCTTCTTGAAATAATTTTAATTTTTAAAGTTATGTTACAAATGTAGGAGATTTAGATACTCTATTTCAAATAATCTCTCTTTTATTTCTATACATATAAGTTATTGTATTCTCTTTTTATCTCTAAAAAATTAAATGGACAATCTCTCTCTCTCTCTCTCTCTCTCTCTCTCTCTCTCTCTCACACACACACACACACACAATAACGTAAGCAGAAACAAATAAAATTTTATTTAAAATTACTCATTTTGTTCTCACATGCATTTTCACGTTTCTCTCTCTCTCTCCCTCTCTCTCAACAAAAGAGAATAAATGAAACTTTGAATTAATATTACTCATTTATGTTCCCACATGCATTTGCACATGTATTTCTCACTAGTGTATATATATATTATTTATTATTATTATTTTTTTATTCCTACATGTGAAGACAATGTTTGGAATGAAATAAAAGTTGTTAAATGAAAATTCTGCAACATTATAGCATAGAAGATTAGCACAAATATCTAGGAAAATAATGGAAAGATTTGTCAAAAAAAGGAATATTAAAATAAAGAATTGAAAGACAACTAAAAAAAGGACATTTACAACGAGAAATATATGAGGTAAATCTTTAATAAAAAAAGAGAAATGATATGAGATTATGGTTGTCCTTACAAAGAAAAAGAAGAGATTATGACATTTACAACTTACAAAATAAAGCTGAATTAAATCAAATCCTATTACAAAGCAAAGGGTAAGAAAGCTTAATTTGTTTCTTACTAGTAGTGGCAAAATAAGAATTTTATGTAGTATTAAAGGGGGTTGGGTTGGGTCGGGCTACAACGAGTAGGTTCAAACCGGGCATATAAATGTGTCAGTTAGATCGGACGCCCGACAGGCTAACTACTTGCACAGTGAACACCCGTTTAACAAACATGAGCCCGACACGGCTGGTCCAGGTCAGGCCATAGACGTGTCGTGCTCAGTCTGGCCTACCGGTGCGGGCTCAGATTTGATACCCCAAGTAAAAACTACCCATGGAGAAGAATAATGTAACTGGAATTCTTAAATAATTCCTCAAGTTTTCTTGAAAAATATGAAATTGCAGCACAATACACCACACTTGATACTTAGCTAAATAGTATAGCTGAGAGGAAGAGTCATACTCTAATCTAATGGACATGGCAAAAAACATGATATCTACTTCCACGTTGCTCGAGAATTTATGGAATGAGACTCTAAAGATTGCATGATATATATTTTAAACAAATGGCTCAAGAAGGTAATATCTAGAAGAACCCTCAGGGAGTAGTCGAGTTGGCAAGGGATTTTCACCTCAGAAAGCGTGTGGTTCTGAGTTCGACTCCTATTACCTCCTTAGGGCCACTCACACGGGGTGTTTAGTGTGCTTCATTGCTTTCAGTGAAAGTTAAATGGTTTTCATAGAGGAATAATGCTCCATATAAATGGATAGACTCAAATTTTTTTTGGGGGGGGGGGGGGGGGGAGAGAGAGAGATCTAATTGGAATAGAGGAATTGTAGTGGCAAGTTTCATGGCAGAAGTGGGGTTACAGATAAAGGGACAAGTTCTCTTTTTTTCTTTTTATTGTTTCAATCCATTTGATAGCAGATAGAGAGGATGCCATTGGAGTTACTACAAAGGACGTTGAAGCTTTGAAAGTCTCTCTTTCTCTCAAGTGGGAACGAATTGGAATTCCTTTGCATATCTTCATTTCTATTTCTAGGGTTTTGAACAAAGAAATAACTTATATTTCAATGAGGTTATCTCTACTAAGTTCCTAGGGCTTTGAAGTTTTTCTTTGTAACTAAATCGGTGGTTGAAAAAGTTCTGAAATCTACATTAGTATTGTAAACTAAGAGACCTCACAGTGCAATAACAGTTGATTTCATAGGAAGTTCTGGTTCTAGATTCTTAGTTTGGAATGAAACTATGTAGTATTGGAATTCAATTTATAGGATCATGTTGACTTTCTGAATTTTACTATAAAACATGAGTATTAAGTCATGAAGCAGGCTTCACCAATGGAACGAGTACCCTTCTCCACTTTATGGTGTAAGAGGTAGATCAACTATAAACATAGCCTCCATCAAAGTAGTAACTATAATGGACACAACAGTGGAGAGCAAAGTGGGTTCTCCGAGTACTACAGTGAATGAAGAAAGAGAGGAGTAAATAAGGCTAGGTTACCTTATTTTGATGAAGAAAGAAAGGAGGGCCTGAATATTATTAGCGTTGGAATCAATCCTCCCTTGGAAGTTTTCTGGTGTGAATCACCAACTAGATAGGTAAAGCTAAATTTTGATGGAAGTTTTCTGGGGAATCTAGGCAACGCAGGTGCAAGAGAGATCATGAGATATCATAATGGTAGATGTTTGTGGTCATTTAGTGTGTACTTGGGAGTTAAAGAAATTTATGAAGCTGAGGTTGAAGGTCTAATGAAGGGACTCATGAAAGAGAAAGAGATAGCTATTCCTTGTCTATGGATAGAATCAGATTCAGCAGCAATGGTAATGGTGGTCCAAAAAGGGAAAATTCAATGGCTTGCTCTTCAGCGATGGATGCACATCAGACCTTACTTGGAGACGGTAATGTGGAAATTAAATCACTCATAATTTCAGAGAGGGGAACTCGGTGACTGATTATCTGGCTAAGAAAGCAACTAAAGAGAAGCGCTCGTCCTTCAATGCTGCTTTTCCGAATAATATTTCAGAATTGATGGCAAGGGATGAAGCTTCTATACCTTATTATAGGTTTCATTATTGGGCTGCTTGGGGTCCTACTGATGGCTATGCCGGAGGAGGTGGGAACCTGTGCTTGCGCTAGATTTGGTTGTTGTACTTTATTTTTTTATACTTTCATTTTTTAATAAAATTATCCTTCTAGCAAATAATAATAATAATAAGGCTAGTTTACCAATAGCACAAGGTTGGGTTAGGGGAGAGGAGGGCAGAGGCTGTGAATGGAGGAGGGTGTGCTTGGGCGCATGTACATATAAACTCACTCTCTCTCTCTCTCTCTCTCTCTCTCTCTCTCTCTCTCTCTCTCTCTCTCTCTCTCTCTCTCTCTCTCTCTCTCTCTCTCTCTCTCGTTGCAAAACTACATTATTAGAATTTTTTTTTTTAATGTCCTGCCACATCATTTTTAAGAGGACAAAAATGTCTGGTTACAAACAAGCATAGTTATATCTAAAATTCCATATAAACTATGGATCAGGAGAAAGTCAAGCTTCATGCATCTACATATATAGAGTTGTCATGCAAAAACAAAGGTACAACTCAAATGAAAGCAAACTTGATCCAAGATGTGCGAGTGATTTCTTTATGGATTATCTAGAACAATCTAAAGGGTATATAAATTTATTATCCATCACCACAAAATCTACAAAAATGTCTGGTTACAGACAAGCACACTTATATCTAAAATTCCATAAAAACTATAGATCAGGAGAAAGTCAAGCTTCATGCATCTACATATATAGAGTTGTCATGCAAAAACAAAGGTACAACTCAAATTAAAGAAAACTTGATCCGAGATCTGCGAGTGATTTCTTTATGTCTTATCGAGAACAATCCAAAGGGTATACAAATTTATTATCCATTACCACAAAATCTATTAAGGGTGAAGAGTAGCTAGTGGGAGTGTTAAAATACAAAATGTTATTCTTGAAGAGATTTCAGATTTGAAAAGTATTCTTGTAAGAGTAGATATTATGAGCTTTCAAGAACCTGCTCAAGGTAATCCTTATGAAATCAATGTTAAAATTTCACCACAAGTTCATACAAAATCAATTCTTGAGCCTACACATAAAGATCAAGCACTACTGTTCAACAAACTAAGACTTGCTTAGAAATCAGCTTATCTACTTCTTCTCGGGCAATGTTCAAATAATTTTCAACCCTAACCAGTGATCTTCAATCTACAAAACCCCCTTCTCAACTTCAAAGACTCGTTGGCAAGAGAGATCTCCAATTCAGTGGTCTAGAAGCGATGAATTGAGAAGCCGATGATATAAGAAACGAGCCTTCCTCTTCACCAAAGCTTATTAAGTACCTTTGAAAATCAAAGGTAACTTTCCCCTTTTGAATCCATTCATTTTTTTGTCATCAATTTGGATTCTAGGTCTAAGATTTTTAGCAAAACAAGAGGTTAAGCCCTCATTCAAAAATGGAGCGTTCCACACAATAATGGAAAAAAAATTATTGTTGATCGTTGAGTCCTCCGCTATTAACAGACAATAAATTCAAAAATAATTGGAAAAAGATTCTCCACTCCATCCCTGCATTGGATTGATGCTCAAGCATAGAATCAGATCATTTTGTCGAATGTGTGTTTGGAATTGTAATATTGTCAACCGTCTCAGCCCTCCTTTCCTCTCCAGTACTCTACTGGTTGTGGAACATACAATCAAAACAGTTGCACGGAATCATGTTGCCTCGGCCCTCCTTCATAATCGTCAGAGGTAGGGTTAGGTTTTCTCTACCTCACCTCCGCCGGATAAGGTGAGCACAACGTTTCTCATTTCAATTTGGGGGGAAAGGGTTTTAAGAAGCAATAAGGGTAAAATAGGCTATTGTTTTGGTTGAGCACTTCATAAGGCTAAAATTGTATTTTATAATTCAAAACTAACACCACACTAACACCGTCAACTGCCAAGGGAGGGGGATGTAATTTTTGATAACACAAGGGGGTGCTTTGTAGTACGGGCAAAGTATAGGGGAGGGGATCTAATTTACTCGTTTTGTTTTTTTAATCTATTCAATATTCTTATTGCACTTGGTGCTTATCCAAACGTGTGGTAAATAATTTTTCTAGATTACATATTCGAGTAGGCAATTTTGGAATACATACCGAAATTTACCAATGGAAAGATGATTAGGTAAATGCAAAAGTATTATCTAAATAACAATTTTGATTGGCCAATTCATCCATACTTTTAATGTTTTCCTTGCAATTGAATCTCCATTTCCTTTATTTTAGATTTTTTTGGAGGATGGTGAAGGAATATTTACAGATAATAAAAGAGTCATTTTTTGTTCAAAAGAATCAGTGTAACACAAAGATCAATAAAAAAAAAATCACTGTTATATTTGTCTTCACGTGGTATCTCCATAATATTTAAGAATTTGGACTAAACTTTGTGTCATTTTTATTACTCATTCAATTAGCTTAAATTTTACCAAAATATGAATGTATTACCCTCTATAAAATGGATCCTTTCATGCACTAAGGACACTCTCATGTGACATGTTAGAAAAAAAAAATGTTCATCAAGCAAAACGAACATTAACATAACATTGAAAAATAAATGATTTCTAATTAACTACTATAAGAAATATGCAATGCATTTGCCAAACTAATGTTATAAAAAATGAAATCTAATACTATTTCAATAACAGAAAAAACAATGTAGGAGATACTTTTATTGTATCTGATGTAAGTGAAATGTTATGTCAATTTAATTTTCCTACTTGTGAGATAAATTAATTTTTAAAATCATCTGGAAAATAGCAGAAGAACTCTTTATTATATATTGTGAAAGAAATATTGACAAGTGTTTTCCTTCATTTTATTTTTCATATCCATCCTCTCTTCTCTTAAAAACTCTAGTTACATTGATCTTCATTAATTGATAAGAGGGAGAATGAGAGTAGTATCTTTCAGGCATTGGTTCCACACAATTGGACCATTTTTGGGAAGACCTTGCTTAAATAATTGGTACGTCTTATATTCTAGATCTGTTTCTCTTGCAGGATTTATTCCAAGTGCTTCAACCAATGCATTGTGGCAATCATGCCCCATTTCTACAAGTTGATGGCAACAATGCTTGCTAACTTTGGATTTTCCAGCCAACCCTTTAATGATTTCTGTGCCACATTCATCATGTATATGTGTTGTGCAAGTTTCTAGGTAATGAAAAAATCCTGGTCGAGGTTCAGGTGATATATATGAATATGGTTCAGGAGCAGGTGTGATGATCCTTGATGCAAATGCAGACACAATGAAGGTTAAGAACCCTATGATTATCATCGAAATACCATAGAAATTTGCCATCTTATTATCTAATATTTTACTCTCAATGGATATGAACTTTTTGTTTTTATGAATTTACTTTCCCAACAATTTCAAATTTATAGGATTCAAGTTTCTATTAGAAACATATTAAACATGTACGTTAGAAGCGTTGTTTCTATAATCAGTTATTCATAATCATATTAATGGTATTTAATTTCACAATTCTTGAATGAATGCATATTTTATTATTGAAAATATTTTACATTTTTTCGTTAAAAGATTGACAAACTTTGCTACGCCTAAAAAAAATACTTAATCACTTCTTCATGGTCTTCAAATTTATCATTCAACCCTTCTAAACTATTCTACATGATTATTCATCATTAGCCGTCCCAACCACAGACACAGGAAAATTTTGCCATCTTTTAATGGAATTAATATGTCAATGTTAAGTTTTTTACTCATTTGATATTTTCTTAATTAAAAATCTGATTGTTTAAAAAGAATTAAATCCTTTAACGTAATCCTATTGAGTTATTATGTTTAAAATTTGGGTTGTTTTTAATTGTGTTTAGTCATTGATTATAGAATTAATCATTTAATCACTCCCTTTACACCTATTCAAGAGGAAGTTTTGGAGTAGGATTAGGGGTAAGGGTGTCAATTACATGCTTGGACCGATAAGCATGGTTGACCCAACCATTTAAAACCTGAACCGACCCAGTCCATTATTAAACATGTTGAGCTGCAGCCCAACATATTTGTTAATAGGTAGTTCCTAATGTAAGGGTGCTACCCTATCGGGAGTCAGGACCGACTGATTTAATAGTCCAACACGGCTTGACTTGTTTAAGGCCCACTTAGAGCTCATTCATAGCACTGTTTACTAAGTCTGACACATTAAAAGACCATTTAAAGCTTGATCCTAGCCTGTTTAGAGCCCAATTTTAGCTTGCTTAGAAATAAATGTGTCAATTAGCCCATTTAAAGCTCGGCTAAGGCTTGTTTAGCCCCATTGTTGGCAGCTCGATTAAAGATCAATATTTGACAAACCATTTATAAATCGGACCATACTTAGCATATGAGGATCGATCATTTAAATAGACCAATCATGGTGCAAGGGCCTAAAGTGGGGAAGCCTGATTAGGCCTGATTGAAACCGACCTGTCCTGACTGATTGACACCCCTAAGTGGGGATACGTGATAGGCATGGACACTTGGGCACATTCACCCATATCTGCCTCAACCAGTGACTCCCTTGAAAAAACGAAAATTTTTTGGTTTTGGTTTTATTATTTGGGTCTTAGGCTCTCTCTGGTATAATTTATATTTGTATTTATTAGTTATTTTTGAGAAATCATTTGTGACAATAAATTATGAACCACAAATAATAATCGTTTGGTTATTATTTATAGAATAAATTGTATAATAAAAAATATGTTTGGTACGTGTATATTGGAGAATACATTTTTTAGCTTCTTTTCTCTAATTATTTCAGTAATTTTATCAAGATGCACTCCATTTTCTGTGCATCAGTTTTTGAAGTGTAAGCCCACCCGCTGCTACCACTTCAAACCTCACACTTGCCCATCGCTTCCCATATCTACTACCTTTGATTCATTTAATGATGTTCGTGTTTGCGCACCGTCTGAAACACATGTGAGATTCAAAACCAGTAGCCCTCTGGTTTTCTCTCACACATTTTGGTCTTCCTTTGCAACTCGACTCAACTCGGCTCAGTAGATAGGAAGACTACCGTTCGAGCTCTACGCTTGTTCGTCTCATCAGGGACATTGGTTCCGTGCATCATCTATTTCTTTATTTTGGAACTGTAAGAGCTAAGGGTTTAATGTATTGCCTTGAAAGGCCTTTTCAGCCTAACTGACTTTATTCGATCAACTAATTACAAACTTCTCAGGGACCAAGCTCTCCCCCTCACCTGTTCGACCAGTTGGGTATGTTCACAGGTAGTAAAAATGCAGCCATCACGGCAAACAATGGTCCATCCCATTATCGATCGACCCTCTCCACGGATTTCTTCGAGATCCTTAGGTCGTGTATTATTATTTTCTTGAGGACCAATGCTGCTACATGATTTGGATTCCAGATGTCCATTGGACGATTTATCTAGAATGGAAGGATGATGAGAAGAACCCATACATTGTTAGAGATTGTAAGATCCGGCGGTTCTATCGCATTAACACCTCCTCAACTGTTTGTTTACTTGGGAACACGGCTTCGGCTTTGTCTGGAGATTTGTTCTCACTGGAAAGAAGGCAGATCGCAGGAGAGAGAGAGAGAGAACAGGAATTTTTACGGGAGACCGAGAGGAGAGAGATTTTCATTTGAAAAATCTAAATTGATTAAATTTACCTAATTACCCTTAGTTTTGAATCAATTAAAGGAACCAGGGTTGGGTTAGGCCTGGGTTGAAACTTAGGCCCAGCCGGCCCGGCCCAATCCAGTTCGATTTTAATCTTGATCTATTATTGTATTTAGTAATAGTGTTCCACTCCCCCTAAGCCCACTTCATGTGCTACACAACGGTTACATAAGTTATCTTATGACTTTAACATACATCATTTGTTACACAAGCCACATACTCATATTTATTGAGCTAAGACGACCAAATGGCTAAACTATTTCCCATTTTTTCAGAAGATTAGAAAAGGCAAACATGACGGGTAGCAGTAGGCAAAAAAAAAAAGAGGACAAAACTAGTCACTCCAAGAAAAACTACCATAAATACAAAACCTCACAAGAGAAAATAAAGGTTAAAGGTATTGTTTAACAAGCTTTGATTTATTATGAGTTTCATTTGATTGTGATGTTACAATTATTTAATGTAAGAAATGGCAGCTCATCATAAGCTAAATAAAGGAGAAAGAAATTAGGTATTGAGCAATGGTGTGGAGTTGAACATTGAGGTGATTGGAATAATAATACTCGTCCCGAAGAGCTAACACATTTTTTATTTAGAAAACGTATTTTGTTCCTTTGATATCAAGAAATTTTATTTCTATTTCAAAACTTGATGTGTTTAGATCCCCCTTTTCATCTAGAAATAAAAATTTATCTTTATGTAAATACTCCATAATGGTTGGTTGAAGTTACTTTGTTGATGAGTTTTAATTTTTCCAAATGCACGTGGCAAAACATTTTTTTAGTGTGTATATTTTTGTGGACAAAAATTATACATTCATCGTATTTTCACTTATTTACTATAGTCAGCATTCTCAAATAATTTTCTAGTGTCCAACAGCTCTTGAACATAGAAGAGAGAGAGAGAGAGAGAGAGAGGAAGAGATGTTGGAAAATTTAGGAAGAATTTTTTTGAGAGAATTTTGTCACTTTAATCAAATTTTCTAATTTGTTCCACATGTTTAAGTTAATTTGGTCTAATTCATTAGTTAATATCTTGGAAAAATTAAAAGTCATAACCATTTCCCTCCAACAAAATTTATTTAAAAAGTTGTTAAGTTTTTCAGTCTAAAAATACATATATTCTCATGACTCTATCATTGAGTATAAAATGAAAATATAGATAAAGGACTTGATGGACTTGAACCAGCATCCTCTTGAGGTATGAAACCATTTCTCA
>NW_024868364.1:34111-66438 GCF_013358625.1 Macadamia integrifolia | reverse complement strand
TAAAGTAAATTGTATTCATCCAGGGATAGTTAGAATGAGATTCACCGGAGATCGAGAAGGCTTCATCACAGTTTAGTTGATGAGGTTGAATAGATAATCAAAAGTTTGATTTCGCTGCTTAGAATTTCAGATAAAGAGACATTTCGATCTTGGAATTTTCAGATCTGATATTTGTTACGTGCCTAGGACAAGAGTTTCACAAAAAATGGAAAGTGAGAAAGATAGAGAAGGGACGTGACATGGAGATATTAGAGTAGTAAAAAAATTCCAATTAGAGAGTATTTAAGTATTATAAAAATATAAAGGGTACCAGCACTTCATACTTTTATATAATAGTATATATATATCATACTATACTATTATATAAAAGTATGTACTCATGCTTCGTGGCTAATCTTTTCTTGGATTATTTTACCTTTCTTATTTATTTAAATACCTTAACTTCTTCATTATCACTTTTTTCATATTCCTTATTGTTTCTATTCTTTTTGGTGCCCTCCACTTTCTCTAAATCTTGAATGCATCCATTTTTCCCAAAAATAAAAGATCTTCTAAATCTTTTAAAATTTAATTACTATAACTAAATATATAAAATTTAATTACTATAACTAAATATAGTGATAAATAACCACTGACCTTTAACCGACCAAGACCTGGTATCCCCTACCTCGCCTTCCTTGAGCGCATCTGCACTCAATCAGAGATCACTCACTTCCTTCAGTTTTCTCCATCTTCAAACTTTGATTGCTTCGATTCTCCTTCGCCACCCGATTTAGCTATTTCCGGTGAGAAGAAAGTTTTTTGGAGTAGGTAATCGTCTCATCTCTTTGCTTTTATTCCAATTATTCCTTCTGGAAATTTTTTTTTTAGCATTGTTCTTTCCGGTGGGTTGCCGCCTCCAATCGATCCTGATTTTTTTTTTTACTTAGCATTGTTCTCTCCGGTGGGTTGCTGCCTCCAATCGATCCTGGTGGCCATTCCTTCATCATCGCCAAATTCAACATACAAAACCCTGGATATACAAAGGTAAAATCAAATCTGAAGTGTAATAGATACTAGCCAGTTACTAATCTGCAAAACTTGAACAACCAATTAAATTAAAATTTTAATAATTGGAAATTTTTTTTGGCATTGTTCTCTCCGGTGGGTTGCAGCCTCCAATCGAAAGTTTTTTGGAGCAGGTAAGCATCTCATCTCTTTGCTTTTATTCCAATTATTCCTTCTGGAAAATTTTTTTTTTGGAGCAGGTAATCATTTCATCTCTTTGCTTTTATTCCAATTATTCCTTCTGAAATTTTTTTTTTTAGCATTGTTCTCTCCGGTGGGTTGCCGCCTCCAATCGATCCTGATTTTTTTTTTACTTAGCATTGTTCTCTCTAGGGGGTTGCCGCCTCCAATCCATCCTGGTGGCCATTCCTTCATCATCGCCAAATTCAACATACAAAACCTTGGATATACAAAGGTAAAATCAAATCTGAAGTGCAATAGATACTAGCCAATTACTAATCTGCAAGACTTGAACAACTAATTAAATTAAAATTTTAATAAAAGTAATTATGGAGTAGGACAAGAGAGAGATGTGTCCTATCCTTTTCTTGCATTGCTTAGTGTTGGTCCCTGAAGACTGGAAGGTTTTTGTTATTTATTTAAATTTTAATGAATAAAATGATGATTAGTGTAAATTTAATTTTTTGTTACACTAGGGATTTTACGTTTATCTTGCATTCGATGGTGTAATAAAGTTCTAATAAGATGTTGTTTCATAATAAGTTGTTTTCTTTTATTCTATTTGAACTTTTTGGGTAAGACTGACTTGAGTTGTCCTGTGGGATTGCTGAAAGCATTGTAATGTTTCCTAGACCATCTAGGTACCTTACTGCCTCATTGGTAGCCTGCCCAAGTTATAGATGGATTGGATAATTATACCCTCTGACTGTTGAAAAATGACTCATTTTCCATTAGATGTCATGTGATTTTGTGTGGCTATTGTAGCTGAGTCTTATGGAGGAAATGTGATGTCACTCTTGGAGCTTAATCAAGTCAGTCTCGATGTCGCCATTCCATAGCTCATTTGGTTTAAAATGATTTTTCTTGTCTAATATAATGATCCGGAGGGACTCTTTAAATATAAACCAGCCATCTATCACCATCATCTTCACAAATTCTTATTTTTCCAACTCCAATATGGTACATGTATAACATTTGGCAGATTTTTCTTCCAAATTATTCACAAATGTGATATAAATAACTAAGGTTTTTGCCCAAGGTCGATTAAGAAGACGATTTAAGTAGCGCAACTTATGTGTATGCATACTCTGTAATATAACTTGTTTTGTTTTATCTCGTAAGAGATTTCTAATTCATTCCACCTTTAAATGATTGTCAACTGTCAAAAGAGTCAATCCAAAGTTCACAAATGTAAACAAAGAACATGAATTGACTCTAAACAACAATACAAAAATTGAAGAAGTTGATGTCCACTTAAATGTAGAAAAGTCAAGATATCAATTCATCAATATCAATGAATTGAAATGGGACATTGATAAGAGCAATAAATTATTAGGCAAGTAGTTATATTTCATTCTTTATGAAGAAAAATGATATTTTGGTTTTTACACATTAATGCAATAATCACTTATAATTATTCAAATTAATAAGATACTAACTTCATTCTTTTAATTGTTTTGTCCATATATTATTGGAATCCTTGTAGAGGTACAAAATGTGTTATCCATAACAACAACCAAAGGCGTGAAAACGAATAAGAGAGAAATTAAAATAATCGACAAAGAATAAGTTTCTCACATTTTTAAATATAATTTATATCATCATTTATATTTTTTTTTTTACTAATCATAACACTTAATTTATATTATCAATAGATCTGCTCTAGTAATGCTCACGTTATGGGACAATTATGCAATAAATGAAGGAAGCAAATTGATGGATGTTAAAGGAGAAAATCCTATGATTGCTTTTTCATCAATTAAACAGATAGACTGCCAAGGTAATGTATATATATTAATAAATATTATATATTTATTTTAATAAACTAAACAATTTTTAAATGTGTAGGTGGCTCACTTGGCATAACAGCATTTACAATAATTGATATAAATCCAATGACCATAGAAGTGGATGAATTAAAAAAAATGGTATATAATAAATTTATTCAAATTATTATACATTGATTTATTTATTTTTATTATATATAACAATGTTAAAATTTATTGTGCAGGTTCACATCAAAATATGGATCGAAGAAAATACTTCTCAAAACTTCTAACGAAGATAAATACAAGAAAGTTGAACGGATCGAAATGATAGATTTAACAGACAAAGAATATAAAACAATCTTGATAAGAAAAAAATTACATCAATTTTATTTATTTGTTTATATTGAAGTCATATGATTCTAATATATTTTATTTATATCATATTACATATTTGCAGAATCAATATTATTATTTTGAAAGAAATATTGTCAATCTGGAGAATGAAAAGCTATGGTACAATGCATGCAAAACATGTAAAAAAAAAGGTACAATTAAACGGAGATCATGCAACATGTGACAATTGTCAAAATGATGATACAGAATATACACAAAAGTAAGTATTCTACTCAATTTCATTAATATATATCATATTTTCTTTAATAATATAGAAAACTAATAAATTTTACTCATTGATAGGTACTTCGAAAAATTCAAGATCAAAGACTCAACTCAAACAATAACCGTGATAATCTTTGATGAACTTAAAACACCTATAGGATGTTCAGCAATTGAATATGCAAGATCATCAAAAAATGTATAAATATTGAATGTTAGTTTGATTTTAAGAATTATATTAAAATAAAATATTATATTAATATATAGTGATAATAACAACTTTATTTTCATGTGTCGCAGTACAAACAAAAATTGGATGTGTGCCTATCAAAGAACTACTATTTCTACTTCAAAATGGATTAAAAAAATGAAGGAAGTCGAAAATCAAGAAGCATTGTTATAGATACTATGAAAGAACGAAATGCGGACAAAAGAAGAATCATAGATGTTGAAGAAGATAAAGACAAAAAAGGAAAAAAAATTAAAATAGAAAAAGATTAAGCAATACCATTTGATCTTATCCCAAAATAATTATTATTTGTTGTAGCAAATATTCATCGGCTTCTTGAAATAATTTTAAATTTTAAAGTTACGTTACAAATGTAGGAGATTTAGATACTCTATTTCAAATAATCTCTCTTTTATTTTTATAAATTTAAGTTATTGCATTCTCTCTTTATCTCTAAAAATTTAAATGGACAATCTCTCTCTCTCTCTCCTCTCTCTCTCTCTCACACACACACACACACAACGTAAGAGAAACAAATGAAACTTTTATTGAAAATTACTCATTTATGTTCTCACATGCATTTTCACGTCTCTCTCTCTCTCCCTCTCTCTCAACATAAGAGAACAAATGAAACTTTGAATTAATATTACTCATTTATGTTCCCACGTGCATCTGCACATGTATTTCTTACTAGTATATATATATATATATATATATTTTATTCCTACATGTGAAGACAATGTTTGGAATGAAATAAAAGTTGTTAAACGAAAATTCTGCAATATTATGGCATAGAAGATTAGCACAAATATCCAGGAAAATAATCGAAAGATTTGTCAAAAAAAGGGATATTAAAATAAAGAATTGAAAGACAACTGAAAAAAGGACATCAAGATTGTAAAAACTAGGGGTGTCAACTGGTCGGGCTGCGCCGGTCTCAATCGGGCTTAATCGGGCTTGACCACCTGGAAGCTTTGCACCGTGAATGCCTGTTTAAGTAAACGGGCCTAGCTTTGGAGGTATGGTATGGTTTATAATTGGGTCGATCAGTGTCGGGCTTTGATCGGGCTTCCTTAACGGGTCTTAACTGGGCTTTAACGGGACTGCAAACCTATTTAAGACTAAACGGGATCTAAACAGGCTTTAAACGTGCCTACCCAAAAATTATTTTCTTAAGTTGGTTGAATGCCTAGAAATATGTGAGGTAAATCTGTAATAAAAAAAGAGAAATGATATGAGATTATGGTTGTTCTTACAAAGAAAAAGAAGAGATTATGACATGTACAACTTACAAAATAAAGCTTAATTAAATCAAATCCTATTACAAAGCAAAGGTAATAAAGCTTAATTAAATCAAATCCTATTACAAAGCAAAGGGTAAGAAAACTTAATTTGTTTCTTACTAGTAGTGGCAAAATAAGAATTTTATGTAGTATTAAATGGGGTTGGGTTGGGTCGGGCTACAACGAGTCGGTTCAAGCCGGGCATATAAATGTGTCAGTTTGATCGGACACCCGACAGGCTAACTACTTGCACAGTGAACACCCGTTTAACAAACATGAGCCCGACATGGCCGGTCCAGGTCAAGCCGTAGACGTGTCGTGCTCGGTCGGGCCTACTGGTGCGGGCTCAGATTTGATACCCCAAGTAAAAACTACCCATGGAGAAGAATAATGTAACTGGAATTCTTACATAATTCCTCAAGTTTTCTTGAAAAATATGAAATTGCAGCACAATACACCACACTTGATACTTAACTAAATAGTATAGCTGAGAAGAAGAGTCATACTCTAATCTAATGGACATGGCTAAAAACATGATATCTACTTCCACGTTGCTCGAGAATTTATGGAATGAGACTCTAAAGATTGCACTATATAATCTAGACAAAGGGCTCAATAAGGTAATATCTAGCAGAACCCCCATGGAGTAGTCGAGTTGGCAAGGGACTTTCACCTCAGAAAGCATGTGGTTCTGAGTTCGACTCCTATTACCTTCTTAGGGCCACTCACACGGGGTGTTTAGTGTGCTTCATTGCTTTGAATGAAAGTTGAATGGTTCTCATGGAGGAATAATGCTCCATATACATGGATAGACTCAAATTTTGGGGGGAGAGATCTAATTGGAATCGAGGATTGTAGTGGCAAGTTTCATGGGAGAAGTGGGGTTACAGATAAAGGGACAAGTTCTCTTTTTTTCTTTTTATTGTTTCAATCTATTTGATAGCAGATAGAGAGGGATGCCATTGGAGTTACTACAAAGGACGTTGAAGCTTTGAAAGTCTCTCTTTCTCTCAAGTGGGAACGAATTGGAATTCCTTTGCATATCTTCATTTCTATTTCTAGGGTTTTGAACAAAGAAATAACTTATATTTCAATGAGGTTATCTCTATTAAGTTCCTAGGGCTTTAAAGTTTTTCTTTGTAACTGAATGGGTGGTTGAAAAAGTTCCGAAATCTGCATTAGTATTGTAAACTAGGAGACCACATTGTAAACTAAGGCTCCGTTTGGTATCGTTTCTGTTCCAGAAACTCCGTTTCGTGTCAAAAACGAAAATTTCAGTTTCTGTGTCAAAACGCCGTTTTTAAACGATTTAATGATGTTTGGTGAATCTGTTTCTAGAACAGTTTCAGAACCAAAAAACGACAGTTCTACCGTTTGGTAATGCTTGTTTCAGAAACGGTTTTTGTTTTCTCTCTTTTCTTTTCTTTTAAGCAATAATTACAAAGATAACATTAAAATACTATAAGCATATAAATCCTTTGGGACAATAAAATATTACATACCAACTAAAAACACCCATGGTTTCAAAAGGATGAATAAAAATACATTATTAACAATGCCTTGTCCAAGTTAATTGTTACATAATTCCCCAAATGTTCACTTTTTGTCCAAGTCGAAAGACTTGAATGCTTGGAGGATGTCTTTCATCTTATTTGTTTGGTCCTCTAATCCTTTAAGTGTTCCTTCCAGATATCCTTTCATGTACTCATTCGAAGTGGACGGTGGTGTGGATGATGTTGATGTTGAGCTTGAGCCAAGTTTCTTTTTCCTTCCATTGTTAACTCTTAATTGGAGTAATTTCAAGGTAAGGTTCACTGTCAACCTCAAATATAGCCTTAATCCAAAGACATGGCTTTCATTCACTCCCTTTCTACCAAGATTGTCCCTTGAAGCCTGAATTTTTGCAAACCCTATCATCATTCCCGCCTTTGGTTAGGCGCCTTCCGCAGAACATAATCCAGAGTGATGTAAAGTTAATGTGCTGCATAATTTACTTGCCAAGTTTCTTTTTCCTTCCATTGTTAACTCTTAATTGGAGTAATTTGTCATGTCTTCTTTTCTGCATCCAGACTTTAGAATATGACCTGGACAGTCTTGTTTATGTTATTATGACCTCTCCTATTCCTTTTTCTTCATGGTTCATTTCCTTTTAACCAAGCTTGTTGATAATAATAATATCGAGTATATTTATGAACTAGGAATTCATCAGGCTTGAGAACTGTACAAAGGTCTCACTCTTGCTTCAGAAGTTTCATATGCTAAGATAGTTCGTTTCTCATTATAAAAATAACATTGGAGGAACATTTTGATATAGGAGGAATAGACTGTTGTCTACAGGCTATCAAATCACCTGATGTGTAATTGGTTTGAAACCAGAACTATAAGCTCCATTGGACTGCAAAAAAGAGGGAAGAAGTTATGTTAGTAATTAAAATAGGTATTCTTGAAACAGTACAACAAAATCTAAAAATACCTGCAAAAATGATATTTTCTCATTAAATTACAAGTATTAAAAAAGAATCTCCTCTACTCAATATAATAATGTTCTTGGTGATAGTTAAATAATCAACAGGTCTTTCAGTTCAACTTGGACAAGATAGATTGGCATTAGTTGGTGACTTCATTACCATGATTAGACCCTGTCTAATCAACAGTTTCTTCAATAAAGCCTCAACAAGATCTGTCAATCTGCAGTCAAACAATTTTTCATACAGCTGAACCAAGTATCTAAGTGAAAGGCACCATGTCTCATTCAAAAACTCCCATTGTTTCTTACTATAACAAAAGTAGTTTCATCCAAAAATGGAAAATTGTCTGCTGGATTGTGAGACAGAATATATGCAAGCAATGATATATTAAAATCAACTTTCAAAATTTGACAAGTTACAATGTACAGATAGATAAGAAGAGGAAACATAAACCTTCTATAATCAGGAATCCCACACTCTGTGCTTATTCCCGCTCCAGTCATCACCATGAGATTGCCACTGCACCAAGACACATATACAGGAACTTAATCAATATACAACACCAAAACAGCAAGGAACCAAGTTACTGTCTACCACAACTTGTCAATTCATGTCATGATCGAATAGTACTTTCAATTAACACTAGAAAATGATGGTAGTTAGGAAAATATTTTGAGTAATACAGAATATTTATAAATGGACCTCTGATCAAAAAATTGATACAAATCATTGATATATTTGATACTTGGGGGATCTGATTTAGGAACTATCTTCTTTTCTCTCAAAAAATGTGAAGAAGAACGCTATTACACTGAGAATGAGGGAACATAGAGATTTAGATGTACTTTTGGGACTGCTAGCTCAGAGACAACTGGCAAAATTTTGTAGAAACATGAATTAATGGTAACACAATGTAACATGGACATGGCCTACAATTAATATTGCTGACGGATGAACTCATCACATTTTCTCTAAGACTTTGGGATACCAAGGTAATTTCTAAAAATATGATACTAGATAATTATTGTCATTGGCAAATGGCAATTATTTTCAAGACATAGTTTGGCATCTCACCTTTCTCATGATTCTTCCAGAAAAGGTTTTATCAACATAGAAGGCAAGTAACAACACCAACAAACTCAACCCTATCCCATCTAATAGAATAAAAGAATTTCTTTTATCAACATGATCATGTAATTGAACAAGGAAATAGCTTGAGGTGGAGAGGTTCTTTGTAGTGATATTTTAGCTTGGCTTACCAGGGAAAATGAAAGGGAAAAAAAAAACATTGGACTGCAAAATCTTCCCTTATAAAATTTTCAATAACTTGAAGGGCAACCTTTTTTTTTTCTTTTGTATTTCCTTGGATGGACTACATGTGGCCTATGTATCTATGGGACCCATCCATATATTGTTCTAACAACCATCATAGTGGCAGCATAATTCAAATTTGGTTATAATGACAATTTATGTAATTATTTTTAGGATAGTTATCCAAATAACAAAGGATGGTAATGTTTCCAAAAAATCACAAGGCAAATCTAACCATATATTTTAAATGATTCTACTAAAATAATTGGCAAACAAATATTAGAAAATCTTACAATGACATTGAAAAGAAAAAATCAACAGGTAAAAAATAACTTGTAAATTTTCCAAATGGAAGTTTTACATATAATAGTTTACAAGGATATAAACAGAGCTGAAAAAGACTTAATACACTTGTCCATCAGACCATCGGTAGTCCATTATAAACTTGTTTACATTACAGATATTAACATTCCATTATCGCCTTCCTCAAATTTATCTACAAAAGAAACCCAATTCATATAGAGCTAATTCAGAGTTCAGGAATTTCTTCCTAAAATTTTATCAACAACACAGGTAATCCAATCAATACAGAGCTCGATCAAATATCAGGAATTTGAGTAGGAACCCGGAGAAAGGTGAGGACAATTAAACTCACGGTTTTAAAGGATTGGCAAGGCATTTGCATGACCATGGCCATCTTCTTCCTTTTCTTGGAGCTTCTGAATGCAGAATTTAGCTTGATTTACTGGAATAGAAAAACAACAGTAAAGCTATAAAATTTGACTCCAGAATTTTGGGGAAAAAATGAAATATCCAATTCACGAAGAAGAAAAAATTGGGCAAAAGGAAAATCAAACCACAAAAGGGTTTACATACCTCGGCACAGATGCCTGACGAAGAAGACCTACACTTCCCTCGGCTCGTCATCAGGTGCTCAAGTTAAAGAAGAAAACCTCAAGGGCTTGCAGCCATGGCAGTCCTTTCACTCATTTTGAAACGTCGGCAGCTGAGTAGTGCCTTGAGATCTTGATGATTGGCCTTCGGTGGTGGAGGTTATTGAAGAGAGGAGTATGCTCAAAGTGAAAGGGAAGGAGGAAGATGGCCTTCGGTGGTCAGTACCCTGGTTTTCCGCGGCAAGTCTTCAGTGGGTAAAGAAGGGTTAGAGGGATTTTTATCGGAACTTTCACATTTTTGGAACAGAGGAGAAGAAGAGAGAAGAAGAGAAGAAGAGAGAAGCGAACATAGGAGAAGAAGAGAGAAGAAGAGAGAAGAGAATAGAGGAGAAGAAGAAAGAAGAAGAGAGAAGAAGAAAGAAGAAGAGTTTACCTACTCTCGCTCCAGCTATCAGGAACGATAGTTCCAAATTTGGGATTTTGAAACAAAACTACATAGTCGGAACTCACTTTTGCAGTTCCGACTTTTGGCTCATTTTTCGTTTTTTTTTTTTTTTTTTTCATAAAAACTGAAACACAGCCCGGGCGTACCAAACAGTTTTTTACATTTTTCTGTTCCAATAAAATGAAAAAACGATAGAAATGTTTTTTAAGAACGATACCAAATGGCTCCTAAGAGACCTCACAGTGCAATGACAGTTGATTTCATAGGAAGTTCTGGTTCTAGATTCTTAGGAAAGGTTTGGAATGAAACTATTTAGTATTGGAATTCAATTTATAGGATCGTGTTGACTTTCTGAATTTTACTACAAAACATGGGTATTAAGTCATGAAGCAGGCTTCACCAATGGAACGAGTACCCTTCTCCACTTTATGGTGTAAGAGGTAGATCAACTATAAACATAGCCTCCATCAAAGTAGTAACTGTAATGGACACACAACAGTGAAGAGCAGAGTGGGTTCTCCGAGTACTACAGTGACTGAAGAAAGAGAGGAGTAAATAAGGCTAGGTTACCTTATTTTGATGAAGAAAGAAAGGAGGGCCTGAATATTCTTAGCGCTGGAATCAATCCTCCCTTGGAAGTTTTCTGGTGTAAATCACCAACTAAATGGGTAAAGCTAAATTTTGATGGAAGTTCTCTGGGGAATCTAGGCAACGCAGGTGCAAGAGAGATCATGAGATATCATAATGGTAGATGTTTGTGGTCATTTAGTGTGTACTTGGGAGTTAAAGAAATTTATGAAGCTGAGGTTGAAGGTCTAATGAAGGGACTCATGAAAGAGAAAGAGATAGTTATTCCTTGTCTATGGATAGAATTGGATTCAGCAGCAATGGTAATGGTGGTCCAAAAAGGGAAAATTCCATGGCTTGCTCTTTAGCGATGGATGCACATCAGACCTTACTTGGAGACGGTAATGTGGAAATTAAATCACTCATAATTTCAGAGAGGGGAACTCGGTGACTGATTATCTAACTAAGAAAGCAACTAAAGAGAAGTGCTCGTCCTTCAATGCTGCTTTTCTGAATCATATTTCAGAATTGATGGCAAGGGATGAAGCTTTTATACCTTATTATAGGTTTCATTATTGGGATGCTTGGGGTCCTACTGATGGCTATGCCGAAAGTGGGATCCTGTGCTTGTGCTGGATTTGGTGATTGTACTTTATTTTTTTATACTTTCATTTTTTAATAAAATTATCCATCTAGCAAATAATAATAATAATAATAATAAGGCTAGTTTACCAATAGCACAAGGTTGGGTTAGGGGAGAGGAGGGCAGAGGCTGAGAATAGAGGAGGGTGTGGTTGGGCGCATGTACATATAAATTCTCTCTCTCTCTCTCTCTCTCTCTCTCTCTCTCTCTTTGCAAAACTACATTATTAGATTTTTTTTTTTTTAATGTACTACCACATCATTTTTAAGAGGACAAAAATGTCTGGTTACAAACAAGCACACTTATATATAAAATTCCATATAAACTATGGATCAGGAGAAAGTCAAGCTTCATACATCTACATATATAGAGTTGTCATGCAAAAACAAAGGTACAACTCAAACGAAAGCAAACTCGATCCAAGATGTGCGAGTGATTTCTTTATGGATTATCTAGAACAATCTAAAGGGTATATAAATTTATTATCCATCACCACAAAATCTACAAAAATGTCTGGTTACAAACAAGCACACTTATATCTAAAATTCCATATAAACTATAGATCAAGAGAAAGTCAAGCTTCAAGCATCTGCATATATAGAGTTGTCATGCAAAAACAAAGGTACAACTCAAATGAAAGAAAACTTGATCTGAGATCTGCGAGTGATTTCTTTATGGCTTATCTAGAACAGAGTTATCAATTCGGCCGAATAATTCGCGAATTATTCGGCCGAACCGAATTTTTCTAAATTTTATCAAAAATTCGGACCGAATCCGAATTAAAAATAAAATTCTTTAAAATTCGCAACTTTTTCAAAACTGAATATAAATCGCGAATAATTCGGACCAAATCCGAATTAAACTGAATTATTCGGTTTATTTAAACATTATTTAAAAAAAAAAACCAAAAAAAAAAAAAAAAACCCAATAAGCTTTTTTGACCGCTTTTTTTACCGAATCCTTCAATTAATCATCCGAATTATTCCGAATAATTCTCCGTCCGAATAATTCCCAAATCCGAATTTGTTAACTATGATCTAGAACAATCTAAAGGGTATACAAATTTATTATCCATTACGACAAAATCTATTAAGGGTGAAGAGTAGCTAGTGGGAGTGTTAAAATACAAAATGTTATTCTTGAAGAGATTTCAGATTTGAAAAGTATTCTTGTAGGAGTAGATATTATGAGCTTTCAAGAACCTGCTCAAGGTAATCCTTATGAAATCAATGTTAAAATTTCACCACAAGTGCATACAAAATCAATTCTTGAGCCTACACATGAAGATCAAGCACTACTGTTCAACAAACTAAGACTTGCTTAGAAGTCAGCTTATCTGCATCTTCTCTGGCAATTTTAAATAGTTTTCGATCCTAACCAGTGATCTTCAATCTACAAAACCCCCTTCTCAACTTCAAAGACTCGTTGGCAAGAGAGATCTCCAATTCAGTGGTCTATAAGCGATGAATTGAGAAGCCGATGATATAAGAAACGAGCCTTCCTCTCCACCAAAGCTTATTAAGTACCTTTGCAAATCAAAGGTAACTTTCCCCTTTTGAATCCGTTCATTTTTTGTCATCAATTTGGATTCTAGGTCTAAGATTTTTAGCAAAACAAGAGGTTAAGCCCTCATTCAAAAATAGAGCGTTCCACACAATAATGGAAAAAAAATTATTGTTGATCGTTAAGTCCTCCGCTATTAACAGACAATAAATTCAACAGCAATTGGAAAAAGATTCTCCACTCCATCCCTGCATTGGATTGATGCTCAAGCATAGAATCAGATCATTTTGTCGAATGTGTGTTTGGAATTGTAATATTGTCAATCATCTCAGCCCTCCTTTCCTCTCCAGTCCTCTACTGGTTGTGGAACGTACAATCGAAGCAGTTGCACGGAATCATGTTACCTCGGCCCTCCTTCATAATCGTCGGAGGTAGGGTTAGGTTTTCTCTACCTCACCTCCGCCGAATATGGTGAGCACAACGTTTCTCATTTCAATTTGGGGGGAAAGGGTTTTAAGAAGCAATAAGGGTAAAATAGGTTATTGTTTTGGTTAAGCACTTCATAAGGCTAAAATCGTCTTTATTCGAGTAGGCAATTTTGGAATACATACCGAAAATTACCAATGGAAAGATGATTAGGTAAATGCAAAAGTATTATCTAAATAACAACTTTGATTGGCCAATTCATCCATACTTTTTTATGTTTTCCTTGCAATTGAATCTCAATTTCCTTTATTTTAGATTTTTTTGGAGGATGGTGAAGGAACATTTATAGATAATAAAAGAGTCATTTGTTGTTCAAAAGAATCAGTGTAACACAAAGATCAATAAAATAAAAAATAAAAAAAAATCATTGTTATATTTGTCTTCACGTGGTATCTCCATAATATTTAAGAATTTGGACTAAACTTTCTGTCATTTTTATTACTCATTCAATTAGCTTAAGTTTTACCAAAATATGAATGTATCACCCTTTATAAATGGATCCTTTCATGCACTAAGGACATTCTCATGTGACATATTAGAAAAAAAAAATGTTCATCAAGCAAAACGAACATTAACATAACATTGAAAAATAAATGATTTCTAATTGACTACTATAAGAAATATGCAATGCATTTGCCAAACTAATGTTATAAAAAATGAAATCTGATACTATTTCAATAACAACAAAAACAATGTAGGAGATACTTTCATTTTATCTGATGTAAGTGAAATGTTATGTCAATTTAATTTTCCTACTTGTGAGATAAATTAATTTTTAAAATCATCTGGAAAATAGTAGAAGAACTTTTTATTATATGTTGTGAAAGAAATATTGACAAGTGTTTTCCTTCATTTTATTTTTCATATCCATCCTCTCTTCTCTTGAAAACTATAGTTACATTGATCTTCATTAATTGATAAGAGGGAGAATAAGAGTAGTATCTTTCAGGCATTGGTTCCACACAATTGGACCATTTTTGGGAAGACCTTCCTTAATTAATTGGAACGTCTTATATTCTGGATCTGTTTCTCTTGCAGGATTTATTCCAAGTGCTTCAACCAATGCATTGTGGCAATCATGCCCCATTTCTACAAGTTGATGGCAACAATGCTTGTTAACTTTGGATTTTCCAGCCAACGCTTTAATGATTTCTGTGCCACATTCTTCATCATGTATATGTGTTATGCAAGTGTCTAGGTAATGAAAAAATCCTGGTCGAGGTTCAGGTGGTATATATGAATATGGTTCAGGAGCAGGTGTGATGATCCTTAATGCTAGTGCAGGCACAATGAAGGCTAAGAACCCTATGATTATCATCGAAATACCATAGAAATTTGCCATCTTATTATCTAATATTTTACTCTCAATGGATATGAACTTTTTGTTTTTATGAATTTACTTTCCCAACAATTTCAAATTTATAGGATTCAAGTTTCTATTAGAAACATATTAAACATGTACGTTAGAAGCGTTGTTTCTATAATCAGTTATTCATAATCATATTAATGGTTTTTAATTTCACAATTCTTGAATGAATGCATATTTTATTGTTGAAAAGATTTTACTGTTTTCCGTTAAAAGGTTGACAAACTTTGCTACACCTAAAAGATACTTAATCACCTCTTCATGGTCTTCAAATTTATCATTCAACCCTTTACCCAAAAAAAAAATTATCATTCAACCCTTGTATATGATTATTCGTCATTAGCCATCCCAACCAAAGACACGGGGAAATTTTACCATCTTTTAAGGGAGTTTAATATGTCAATGTTAGGTTTTAAATTCATTTGATCTTTTCTTAATTAAAAATTTGATTGTTTAAAAAGAATTAAATCCTTTAATGTAATCCTATCGAGTTATTGTGTTTAAAGTTTGGGTTGTTTTTAATTGTGTTTAGTCATTGATTATAGAATTAATCATTTAATCACTCACTTTACACCTATTAAGGAGAGGAAGTTTTGAAGTAGGGGTAGGGGTAGGGGTGTCAATTGCATGCTTGGACCGGTATGCCTGACCGATCTGACCATTTAAAACCCGAACCAATCCGATCCGATTATTAAACATGTCGAGCTACAGCCCGACACATTTGTTAATAGGTAGTTCCCAATGGGTGTTACCCAATCAGGACCGACCGATTAATAGCCCAACTTGGCTTGACTTATTTAAGGCCCACTTAGAGCTCATTTAAAGCCCTTCTTACTAAGTCCGCCACATTAAGAGACCGTCTAAAGCCTGATTATAGCCCGTTTAAAGCCAATTATAGTCTCTTTAGAAATAAATGTGTCATTAGCCCGTTTAAAATTCAACTAAGGCATGTTTAGCATGATTATTAGTAGCTCGACTAAAGATCAATATCAGACTAAATGGGTCCATGCCTGGCATATGAGTATTGATTATTTAAACGGATCAATCATGGTGCAAGGGCCTATAGTGTGGAAGCCCGTTTAGACCCCAATCAAAACCTACCCAATCCGATTGATTGACACCCCTAAGTAAGGATAGTGGGGTACGTGATAGGCCTAGGCCTAGACACTTGGGCACATTCACCAATATCAACCTCAACCAGTGATCACCCCTCGGAAAACGAATTTTTCAGGTTTTGGCTTTATTATTTAAGTCTTAGATCGGATGATGAAAATTCCAACGCTTCATCAAGAAAAAAATAAATTATGAGTTTGAAAACCACCACACCACTTGTGACAAAATAAAATAAAAATTTGACTCCAAATTAGTAAATGAACCAACCATAAATACTTCCAAACCAACTAGTGGGTCTAGGGTTTATGCACCATGGCCAATTGGTGGTTTCGCAACAATTTGTGTGAAATATAATATTTTCTAGTTAATTAGAACCATAGTTAGAATTGTAATTGGATTCACTGTTTAATAAATGATCCGATCATAGTTTCAACTCATTCGGCTCTTTTCTTGAGTGCTCATCACTTAGGTCAGCCCATAAATACTTGGGCAAGCAACATGTATCTAGGCGAAGATCCAACGCTTTCAAAAGAGGCATGACGAATGAGACATTGAGAATCATTGAATTTTTGTTTGGACACATGGCGCTCACCCAAATAGCTATGGGCAAGACTTGGGAAGTGAAAGATAAGCGGGATCTGTGATTTTGTCCATACACCAACTGAAGCCAAAACCGAAGTCAAAAAACGAACTAAGCCGACCGTAACCGGGCCGACCAAAGCAATAACTTTTTTTTTCTCTCTCTCATCTCTAGTCTCCTCTCCGGGAGCCCGTTACTTTCATCCATTTCACCGGCGACGGTTGCAAGCCTCTCTCCTTCTGCTACTCTCTACGGCGGTCCCTGATCTGGCGATCCCTATAGCCTCTCTCTCCCTCTCCCTCTGTGGCGTGCATCGATCCCTCCAAAGATGGAGCTGCGTCGATCCCTGTTCACTTCGCCGGATAATGCAAGAAGGCGGTGCCGTCTCCGATGATTTTCTGCGCTTCGATTTTGAGAGGCATTGTATTGTCTCCATGGATGGGTTCTTTAGCATCTAGGTTATAGGTTTTCTCGTGATGCCTTCTTTCTCTCTTTTTATATGGAATTTTAGGGATTGCTGGTTTATATTTATTGCCCCCATCCCCAAGACCCAGGACCCCAAGAGTTGCCGTCCCTTTATTTCATTATTCACTTTTTAATATTCTTTCCAAAGCTTGTACTAATTTTGAACTCTTGACAGGAGCTTTCGGAGTTATATGCAGGTGACAAGGTATTTTTTCCCAGTAAGGGAACGGTTGCTGTAGGTATTCATAACGAAGAACAGCAGAAGAACGAGACATCTTGACGGGGGAAAAGAAAAATATGTTGGGGCTATTTACTTCAGCAGGAATCCGCAAATCTCACCAGATCAAAACTTTAATGTGCAGTCCTTTATTTTCCATGCTCTTCTTACATAGACCAATACTTTGGAAAGCCAGGTATCTTTTTGCAAAGTTTTTTACGCCACTTTTTCTACATTCATGTTATTGGTGGCTTGTACCTGGTTTATGCTGGTTCCCACTTTTCATTTATGATCTTAATAGTTTAGAGTAACATTTTCTTAGATTTTAAATAACAAAATTTTATAATCACTATAATGTGTCCGGATCTTTCTCTTAACAAACTCAGATTGCTGAATTTATTGGGTATTTTTCATTCAGAAAATTTCTTCCCTAATGAAATTTTCCCAGCCGTTTTGGACATGTACCTCTCTAATAATATTTGTAAAAATCGGTGTAATTTGTCTTTCTTATTCTGCACCAAATGAAAAATGATAGTTATTTGAGCTGTGTTTTATGATGAGGAAGGTCGAAAATTTTATTGTTGTGCGTAGAACTTGGTCATGAGATCTTACAGATTTTATGTAGAGTTGCAACTTTTGTTATTTATCCTGCTTTATAATTATTTCTCAGTATATTTGATGAGTATGATGTTTCTTGCTGTCAATCTCAGTGATTTATTTAAGAACATGAATGTTTACTCTCTCTCTCTCTCTCTATATATATATGTATATATTTATAGATATCTTTCTTTAGGGTCTTTGTCCTCTTACATTATTTTTCATAGCAAATCAAGATGGAGAGAATCTCATGGCGTAGTAGCTCCTATGGTATTTTGTGCAAGGTCTTCAATTGGAGTACTGGTCTTGTCTCACCTTTTGGAATCAGAAGCTGTCACCTCACGAGTTGTTTCTGGAGTCTCTCAATTCAGCACCGGAGCATGGTCACCGATGCAACAAGTTCTATAAAGCATTTGGAAGATGGGGCAGGCATTGATGGTAATACTACTCCAAAAGTGAAGAGGAAAAAGTTAAAGGGAAAAAGGGCAGTTGTTAGGTGGCTCAAGTTCTTCAGATATAAGAAGAAGAAAGATTATGAAAGGATGACAGCAGAAGAAAAAATATTATATAAATTGAGGAAGGTGAGCTCCCGATGCCATTTTTCATGTCATATTTTTTTCTTAACTGGAAATTCAAGGTACTTATTAGCAGACTGCAACTTCTACAAGTTCTCCTTTGGCATAATTCATGTGGCTCAATTCCTGGTATACGTGATTGTCATTGGATAGATATCCTGCAAATAATATCTTTGATTAACAGATTTTTTAAAATCTGGTTCTCTGATCTGGTTTATATCTTTATGGTTCCCTGCATCTCTGTCCTGTTTCAGCCCTTGTCGATTTCACTTGTTTTCCCTAGTTCAGATTCTTAGTATCTGGATCATCTTCTATTACTCCTATGGTTATTCGCTGCTTTAAATATAAGTTTTCTCCAATCTTTACATCTGAATCCTACCTTTCTAGTAGAAACCAGCAAACATAGTCGCCTTACATTATTAGGTACACAGCTTGTTTTCCCTAGTTCAAATTCTATTTTTCAGTCTCCATTATTGGAATAAGGGTTAGGTTGTGCTCGGTGCATCTACATCATTACAGACTCAGCTAATTGATAAAAGATAAAAGAAAGAATAAAATATATGAGAGAATGTATATATATTCACAAAAGTTAAAGATGAAATGGAAGCACATAAGAATTATGAGAATTGATACTTTAATAGATGATGTGGAACTTGTTCTTAACTAAATTAAGAAAACTGTAAGAAAATCAGTCTTATTAATATCACTCCTTTCTGATATGGGAGAATCCTAATGTAAGAAATTCTATCCTGTTTGAGGATAATGGACTCGAGATTTTCCCTGTCTTCCTGTTGGAGGAAAGTAAAGGAAACCTCTTCTCAGGTTCACTTGTTGGCGACCTAGGGTCACTCCATTCTGATGTGGGAGCATCCAAATGAAGAAACTGATGCAGTTGGGCGTTGCGTTTAAAATATCTTTTGGTTTGATTCATTTCTTTCTTTCCTATTTACAGTTAGAACTTAGTTTGGTAGTATTCTTATTTGAGTGAGATTTTATTTCTATTTTTAGATTTAGATGCAATTTTGATTCCATTTCAGATTAGGAAGGTAGGTTTTTGAGTCTTTATATACGGTTGTGTAGTCCATTGTTGACAGATTTTGAAGAAGTGGAAATTGATTGAAGGGTTTTTTGTTTGAACCATGGCTGCCGAGAGGCATGTTTCTCTTTCTCTTCTTTCTCCGCTCTTCTTCTCCCTCTGAAATTCTATCTTTCTCATCTCTTGTTGTGCCATGTAATTTCATCTCTGATTGGCTCGATATAGTTGAAATTTTGGTCGATGTGGTCAAAATTTCGAACCATGAATAAGAATTGTAGGATAGTTTAAATAGGAGTTTGATTAAGAGAGACTGTGATGCAGGAGCACTTCCGTTGATTGGCCCGAACCTGTTTGGGAATCAAGATGGCGATGATCCCGGTCAAATTGGTTTTTGGTTTTGTTATGATATTTTAGGGAAGAGTTTTCTAACTGGGAGTGCGGCCCCTACGCCAGCCAGGAGCCAATGGGAGCCCACCCAGAAGCATTAACAGATGAGGGATTTGGGATTTTCATTGGGGGGTGGGACAGTCATTTGGCCCCATCCTGAGTTCGATCATAGGCGACACTCACGGACAAAATCCCTTTTCCCTTTATTTTATTATTTGGATTTATCTTCTAATCTTCAATTTTAATTTTAATAGGTTAATTAGTGATAGATTTAATTTATGATTTTATTTCAATTTTATGAATCGAAGTTAGAGTTAAGTTTAATTTTAGTTTTAGATTAGGATCAAGAGTTATTTCTCTTTATAAATTTGCATGGAGCCAACAATTGGGATTAGGTTAGCGAATGAATTGAATAGTGTTTTGTGAAGAGCCTGCGTGGTTGGGTGCTTTGTGCCAGATTTCCCATCCCCTCCTCTTCTGTGCAAATTCCTTCCCCCTACTCTCTCTTCCTTGCAATACCTCCTTTTCTTTTATTCTTCCCTTGTTTCTTGCTTACGGTTCTGTTTCTCGCGTGGGTTGCAGAACAGTGAAAGTAGAATCAAGCTCTTTTGATTCCTAATTTCTTGAACTCAAGAATGATGTAAACCTTTGGTCCCATAAAATCCTTCCGGTGGTGAGATTCCAAACAAAACCCAGTATAGGGCCTGGTGAAGTGACTTTGTGACTGAAGTATCCTATCAATTAGATCTCACAAGGAGAAGATCACTGAATTGAAGTGGTTTCCTGTTATGCTGGTTTTCTGTTCATCGTGGGTTGAGAAGATAAGTTTTTGAAATAATAAATAAGGCCTATTTATCTATTTACAAATATGCCCTTTTGGTTCGTATTTATCTCATTCATTATCTCCTTCAATATTAGTTCCTGAACTGCCCTCATCTTTAGAATAATTCCTTATATTATCCAAAGTGTTGTTATCTTACTTTTGAGGCTTGATTGGTCCCTGTAATTACAAAATTACTGGTCATTGTTATCTCATTTGCTTATCATCAAGGTGGGCCCAGGATCAATCCAAATCAGGTATTGGACCCCATATCCGATTCAGACTGCAATAGCTCATGTGCTATGAATCCTCTGTTGCTTCTACTAGAGTTTATTGTTGCTGATTTTGGTAGACTTCATCATAATTTATTATCTCATATCAATTTTCTTTGAGAAAGTGTGGTTGGAGGATTAGAAGAAGACGAGGGGTGAAGGGGGGATTGATCCCAAGGACCAGGCCACAACAATCCAAGGTCCTTACCACTGGGGCAAGTGGCACCTTCATCTTAGATTGGTTCAAGAGAGAATCAGAAGCTTACATATTGGTTGGGCATCAAAAGTGATATGATGGCCAGAAAATGGTCAGATTTCTTTCTGGCCTTCAAACAGAAACTGTAGCAAATTTGGTCAAATTTTTTTTTTTTCCTGTGAAAATAAGGTTTAGTGCTGCTATTTGTCCTATATTGAACCCTCAAGTTTCACATTTTTGGAGTTGGTTTGGTAGGTCGGGGCTAGTTGACTTTAGTGGGTGGACCAAACTGAAACTGCGTAACAGCCAGATATGTAAGGCTGTTTGCTTGGTTTTTCAATCTTTGTTTTTCATTGAACTTTCTGTATTATTTTCTTTATACATCTGGTATCTGCTTATCAAAATCCTCTTCAAACAAGCTTTGTTCAATATTGTTCAAAAGAGTTTTCATTGCTGCTGCAAAGTTCTGGTATTCTGAGTTTTGACCATCGTTATGGCTTGGACATGTTTGTTACTGTTGTTGTTATGGCCTATTACATGCAGTATTAAGGTTTGTCCTGCATCACTTTATCAGGGAGAATTGATTAATAGAGCTGAAAGAGTTCTTAGTTTATCCATTTTGGATGTTCTATTGAATGATAGATTTCATACTTCTGATTATGATGAAAATATCCATTTAGAATGATTTTGAGCCAACTTTATTCGGATATTTTCCCCTTGCAGAGATGATCTAGACCATTGGAGTAGTGGCAAGTAGTTGACAACTAGATGTATTGACATACTATAGTTAATTGTTGACCAGTTGATGTGTCAGCATTCCCTACTTGCATATCACTGTGATCGTGTGATTACATTTATTTATTATTAAATTATATTGTGCTTATTCGACATTTGAAAAGTTTGATGAAGCTTAAAAATCAAACTACTGATTAAATTGTAAATGATCATCTAATCTTTTATCAAAACGAACATCCAAGTTCAACTACTGATCACTGGGAGATTAAGCATGTTGCATATGTAGGTTACAAAAACCATTTTTCATTGAAAAAGGGTCAATTTAGTCTCTAATTTATTCCTCTCCTGCTCTTGATATACTAGGCTCAAAAGAAGGAGGCTAGAATTATAGAAGCTCTGAAGAAGATTGAACCTGCAGAATCGTTAGAAGCAACCCATGATCCCGAAATTTTGACACCAGAGGAACACTTCTTCTTCTTAAAGATGGGCCTCAAGAACAAGAATTATGTGCCCATTGGAAGGCGTGGAATCTTCCAAGGTGTAATCCTGAACATGCATCTACATTGGAAAAAGCACCAGACCGTAAAGGTGCTTGTCAAAAATTTCAGTCCTGAGGAAGTCAAGGAGATTGCAGTAGACCTGGCAAGATTGAGTGGAGGGATTGTCCTTGACATTCATGAAGAGTATACAATTATCATGTACAGAGGCAAGAACTATTCTCAGCCACCAACAGAGATAATGTCCCCTAAGATCACTCTTTCCCGGAAGAAGGTACTGTTGTATCCTTTCTGTATTGGGTTAGTGTTCATTTTGTCATATAAACACCATCAGGTATCCGATGCTCTAACATGGTGATGCTTGACTACATAATATTTAGTTTATGCTATATTGTGGTTCAGATTTTCGCTTATGAATGTCAGTTATACATGAGTGGTGATTACGGCGTCTGACTTCCATGTAGGGAATTATCAGTCTCATACATATGACATGCATACAAGGTTTTTTTTTTTCATTGGTGAATTTGAAATCATGATTGTGTTGCAATATTCTGAAAACCTCTCTTATAGAATTTTCACACAAGTCATTTATGGTAAGATATTTCTTGACTCAATCTGGTAGGAACCTCTGGTTACCACTTCTTTGTGGCTTCTTGTATGCATAGTTATCACGGTGCCAAGGCGAACCAAGGTGGTGGAGGGTTGTCTAAGCGCTTAGGCGAGAAGGTGCCCGCCTTAAGGTGACCAAGGCAACAAAGTGTTGTTTTTTATTTTCCCTACTTTCTAACATTATTTAGTAAGTTATATATACCTTATATCATAAAAAATCAAGATTAAGCAACATCAAATCATTAAAAATCAATATTTAGCCATATTAAATCATAAAAAATTAACATTAAGTCATATTAAGTTATAAAAAATCAAAATTTAGAGAAATGCTCTTGTTCTATAATAAGTTTGATTGGTCAAATGATATTTTTTTTTATATGAGATTTTTTGTATTAGTTATAATATAAAACCAGCTTTCCAACAAGTCTAAGATTACTTAAATTTGATTTGTAATGACAAAGTTATGCTTCGGTTAAACTTATTTTTAAATGCACGAATGCTGTTAAAATCGCCTAAATGAAATAATTTTATAGATATCAAAAAAAAAAATTTATTTTACCGGACTTTTGGTTTTTAGCAATGTTTTAACATGATAGAATGTATAAAATTTTCATAATTGAGAAAAACCATAACATTTAAAATTTGAAAATCGCTATTATAACCAAAATCCAATTTTTGTTCTTGGACTGAGGGGTTGACTTTTTATCCTTTTGGAATTTGATTTTTAAATATTTTTATTGGATTCAAATAGGGGGTATTTGCTTATTTATAAATAATATCTTAAGTAAATAAAATAACAAATAATAGTTACTTCAATGATATTTGGCATAAATAAGTGTCAAAACACAAGGCGGCATGCAGTGCAACAAGGCGACTATCGCCTAGGCCCCAGAAAAACTGTCTGGACGCTTAGTCGACGCCTTCACAACTATGGTTGTATGTACTGTTTTTGATCGACTTATTCCTTTGTATGCTCTTACAATCTTGAGATATTTATATGTACTGTATTATCATCTCCTTGATTTGCTCGCGTATGCGCCTATTATATTTGTTGAGAATTTGAGATTGCATATGTGATCACTGTCGTGAACGAATCAAAATAAACCCTAACTAAACTATGAGATAATGGTAAGAAAGCAGTCGAACCCACAGAGAACTAGAAGGCCAAATTTACTAAGATTGAGGTGAATGTTGTTTTGAAAATCGAACTTGTAAAATTTAGAATTCAAATTAAAACTAAGCCAATTAACAAGGACAAGAATTAATAGAAGAAGTTATCCTTAGGTCTCGAATCCGTTTTGGTATTATTATCAATCTCTGGTTCTTACTTCAGTTCATTGAAACTATAAGTTCCAATGCAACCACACAAATCTGATCTCTGGCTACCCTAAGGGCCCATTTGATTACGTTTCTGCCGTTTCTGTTTCAAGAAACGGCAGAAACATAAATTTTCGTTTCTAGAAACAGAAACGGAATTGAAGGTGTTTGATAAGTCATGTTTCTGGAAGTCGATAGTAACCAGCGAAATAATGGCCACGAGTTGTTTCCAGAAACAACTACTTGTTTCGCTTGGGTTGTTTCTTGAACCATAAATAGGTAGAAATTTCAATTTCAATTTCTGAAAACAAGTGAAACGAAACAGTTTTATCAAACGCTTGTCTAGAAATGGTAGAAACGCATTTCTTGAAAAGTTATCAAACGGGACCTAAGTATAACCTATCATGTCAAGCACTATCGTCTATCGCTTTCGCTTAGCATGTTTAGTTTGATTGGTTAAAGGCTATCGTTAGTGTGTGTCAAAAAACAGCATAAAATACCATTGATTGAATATAATAACTGAATCACAGATACAAATATTCTAAACTAATTTAATTGTTAAAAATCATCCACAATGGGAAGGGGTCTTTAACATCATACAATTAAGTATGAATTCCAACCAGAAATTAAATAACAATAACTCAAAACTTCATCTAAACTTAAAGATATAAATGGGACTTGGCCACTCATGGTGCGAATGAATGAAGGGCAGCAATGATGATGGTGGTGATAAAACCTCGGCACAATGGCGATGATCTCTGTGCACTGCTGTCTAGGAAAATCCGTCTCAAAGAAGGTACAATCCAAGAAGAAGGGAGAACTGTGTGAAGAAAGAAAGAAAAAAACTAGCAATGTGTATTGTGTGTGAGGAGTGATATGGGCAGCCTATATATCCTAGAGAATGAGTGTGAAGAGTCTCCAAAAAGAGAAGGATGGAGAGAGAGATATATAGGGAGAAGAGGGTGCGTGTGGGAGAGATGGATTAGGAAAGTGAGGGGAGATAGAGAAATCGTGTGTAATGGAGGGGGAACCGTGGGAGATGTGAGAAAAAATAGGGGAAAAGAGAGTTAGTAGAAGAGGGGAATTAGGAATGAGAGACTACTAGCCGAGTGGGAGAGAAACAAGGGAGTAGATAGGAAAGAGAGAGAGAGAGAGGGAATCCATGGGAGAGATGGGTTGGCATAGGAGATTAGGAAAGAGAAAGATAGAGATGCGTGAGGTGGTGGAGAGAGCTTAGGCTTAAGAGAGAAACTAGGAGAGAGAACCGTGAGATAGTGAGGGCGTGAGAGGGAGTTGTAAGAGGAGATGGACTTGTGGGAGAGAGAAATCGTGTAGAGGGGAGAGATAATTGGGAGAGAGAGAAATTATAGGGGAGAGATAGATAACCGTGGGAGGTGGAGAAAGAATAGGGAGAGAAAACGTGGTAGAGAGGTAGTAGAAGAGGGGAATTTTAGGACAAAAAGGAATCCTATTCTAATTTGGACAAGGAGAGAGAAAATATGAGAGAAAGTAGGAAAGGGAAGAGGATGAGAGAAAGTAGGAGAGGGAAGAAAAGAGGGACGTGTGAAAGGAGGAGAGATGGAGAAACCGTGGGGTTTATCTCTCAATTTTCTTTTTTTATTCTCTTCTTATCTTATAAATTCCAACTCTACCCTTGATCCTTTGCCTTGCTTCTAGACTGAACCATCTCCATTCATTTAGCATCAAACTCGTGCACATCTCTTGAAAACTCTGCAATCAAAGATCATCACAATATGTGGTGAAATTAATCATGAAAACCTAATTAAAATGAACAATTGAGTGGTAGTTTCATGAATAATTACAACCTGATCAATATGTAATGCACTAAGTGTCCGTTGTATTGTATTTACTTATATATATATATATATATATATATTTGTGCGTCAGGTAGGCAGCTGACACCTTAATACTCAGCCAATCACCTTTTGCATGGATCCTATTGTTTTTTGAGTACTTTTATTTCTTGTAGTGTCATGTCCTATCGTTCTTTTGCTAGGGTGTCGCCCTCAAGCGACGTGCCACGTCGATGCTTGGATACGGTGATAATAGGCAAGGGCTCTCATATAATAGACAAGTGTGAGTAAAGAACCTAGTCCAAAGGCGTAGGATTAGATTAGCATCTTGGAATGTTGGATCCTTGATGGGTAAGAGTCTGGAGTTGATAGATGTTATGAGAATAAGAAGGATTAACATTCAACATTGGATCCTTAACGGGTAAGTGTCTGGAGTTGAGTAGATGTTATGAGTAGAAGAAGGATTAACATTGCCTATATTCAATAGACTCGATGAAAGGGTAAAAAAGCTAAGGTGTTGAATGACTTCAAACTTTGGTATTTGGGAGGTTAAAGTAACAGAAGTGGAGTGGGCATGGTAGTGGACAATGATCTAAAGAATGATGTTGTGGATGTTAAAAGAATTTGAGATAGGATTGTATCCATTAGGCTTGTGTTAGAGAACGAGCTTGTCAATATAGTTAGCGCTTATGCACCCTAAGTAGGATTGGATGAGGAAAGTAAGCTCCAATTTGGGAACAAATGGATGGATTAGTGCAGGCTTTGGTCAATGTGAATCGATTATACCTGAATGGACATGTTGGGAGGGATCGTTGATTCTATGAAGATGTGCATGAAGGCTATGAAGTTGGGGCGAGAATTGAAGAGGGACCTAAGTCTTAGGCCCTCTTTGGTATCATTTTTCCTTTTGTTTTTTACCTAATTAACAAAAATCATTAATGAAAACCATTTTTTATCAAAACATAAAAATGGTTTAGTAACTACTTGAGAAAAATGGTTTTTGTGAGAAATAATTTGGTACCTCTATGTGCAAAATGGTTTTTTGAAGAAATGGGTGAAGAGATTCCTTTCACCCATCTATTTTATAGCTCTCTTTCTCCACTTTGGATTGAAGAGGGGCTTGAATTTCTAATTACAAAGCAAATGACTACTTTACCCCTTTCATATTGGGACTTTAAGCACGTGCTCATTAAAGTTCAACTCAAAAATAACTGAAAATCAATTTTGGCCAAAATACATAATTGACTCTTGATTTCTTTTTTATTTTTGTGTTTTGCCAAATTTTTTTTTAAGTATAAACAAGCTCCATAAATGATACCAAATGCAGCCAAAACCATTTTGGTGAACAAAAATCGAAAAGAAAAATGATACCAAAGAGGGCCTTAGACTTTCCAATAACTTGTGATTTATTTATTGTGAACGCTTTTTTTTAAATGAAGATGAACACTTAGTTACAAAAGTGGACATCATACCACCCAAATAGACTTCTTCCTAACTAGAAGGTCAATGTGGCAGAAGCGTTAAGAAAGATGAATGTAGGCAAGATGCTAGGCCCTGATGCGGTCCCAATAAAGTGCGGAAGAACTTAGGTTTATGTGGGGTATCTTGGTTAACCAATCTTTTTAACAAGACTATGAGCACAAAGAGAATGCCAGATGATTAGAGATGAAGCACTGTACATTCGATCTACAAAAATAAAGGTGATATTCAGAGTTGCAATAACCATAGATGCATAAAACTAATGAGTCATACTATGAAATTGTGAGAGAAGGTTATTAAAGCTTATCTAAGAAGAAAAACCGCTATCTCAGATAATCAATTTGGTTTTATGCCAGGTAGATCCCCGATAAAAGCTATTTACTTAAGAGGTTCATGAAAGATTTAGAGCTTGCAAGAAGGACCTCTGTATTGTCAAATATTTCGGTATTTTTTATTGTACTGAAATGAAACTGCTTACGAAACGCAAAAGACACAATTTTGGTTATAATTCAGTCATCTCGCTGAACTTTCGGTCATTTTGGTAAAAAAAATGCACTATTTTGTGGAAATTCGGTCATCTCGGTCATTCGTTTCACTCATTTTGCTAATTTCAGCCATTAACCCTAAATTGCAAAGCAAAACACATGGAAAAAATACACTATTTCGATGAAATTTCGGGGTCTTGAAATCACCGAAATGAAACGAGTTCTTAAACCTTGGTCTTTATTGACCTAGAAAAAGCATATGATAGAGTCCCTAAAGAGTCAATCTTGCATGTACTCGTCGAGAATAGAAGGGTGCTAAGTAAATATGTGGATATAGTTAAAGATATGTATGAGGGTGTGATGACTAGTGTGAGAACTGTTGGAGGTCAAAGCAGTGAATTCCCAATTATAATCAGGCTGAATCAAGGATCAATTTTAAGCCATTCTATGTTTGCACTCATCATAGCTATAACCATGAACATTCAAGACGAGGTGTTCTGTGGTGTATGCTATTTGTTCATGATATTGTTTTGGTGGATGAGACAGAAGTAAGGATTATCGAAAATTTGGAGTTTTGGAGAGCAACCAGGGTTTAAAGTATCTCCGATACCGATACGATACCCTCCGATACGTATCTTAAATTTAGCTAATCGATACGATACATACCGGTACGATATATGAAATTTTTAAAATCCTTTCGTATCGATATATATCCTACGATACTTACCGATATGCACCGATGCACCACCGATAAGCACCGATACGATACGCACCGTTACACACTGATACGTATCGATACTATATGAAAAATATAAAATTGATGTAAAATGTATGTTTTGGTATGTATCGGTGAGTATCGGTATATATTGGCTGGTACATATCGATGCGGTACGATACGTACCAATACACAACTCTACATTCATAAAATGGCCAAGGTGGGTCTTTTTTCAGAAAAACACGATTTTTTGAGGGGCTTTTGTTCCAAAGTTGCTGCCAACCATATTTCTCTCTAACTAAAGTGGAAATCAAGGTTGGGACAATTACAAACCTTGAATTGTTGGTCTGATACCCTCAATTTAGTGTTATGCATAATACATATTATCAATAGCTTTTTTTAACAATTTTTTTATGCAAAAGTATTTACATAAGTGTTTCCTATCCATTTATATACATATCTTTAGCGTATCTCCAATACGATACGATATCCTTTGATACGTATCTTAATTTTGGCCGACCGATACGGCGACCGATACCGATACTTTAATCCTTGAGATCAATACTGGAATCAAGAGGTTTTAAGATAAGTAGAGCGAACATGGAGTATATGATGTGTAACTTTAGTCACATTATGATGGCTAACAAAATAGTGAAATTTCAGGGGAGAGAGATACTACAAATTGATCGTTTTAGATATATATGGTCAACCATAAATAAAGGTGGCATAAAAGACAAATGTTTCACAGAGAAATAAAGTGGGGTGGGAGAAGTGGAGAGGTGCGTCCAGAGTGTTGTGTGACTGATGTATTCCTTTATAGCTTAAAGGAAAATTCTATAGGACTATTGTACATTCGACTATGATGTATGGGGCGGAATGTTGGGCAATTAAGAAGTGTCATATATAGATAAGCTATGCATAGAAAATATGAGGATGTTGAGATGGATTTGTGGCAAAACTAGTAGGGTAAAGTAAAGAATGACCATATTAGAGCTGATTTAGGAGTTTTCCCTGATTCATGATAAGCTCTGAGAAAGTCGTTTGAAGTGGCATGGCCATATTCATCGGAAGCCTTGGCACCAGTAAGGAGGAGTGATTTGATTTAGATTGAAGGATCTAAAAGAGCTAGAGGTAAGCCTAAAATGGCCATAGGAGAAGTGGTGAGAAAAGAGATGCACAATTTTGGACTTGTCCTAAGTATGAGCTTTAATAGAGCAGATTAGAGGACTAGGATCCATGTAGCCGACTCCATTTAGGTGGAATTTTTCTAAGTTGTTGTTGGGTCGCTCTCTTTTTACTCCTAATTTTCATTTTGGCTTTGTTCGGATCCATGTAGCTGATCCCATTTAGTTGGGATAAGGCTTTGTTGTTGTAGACTTCTCAGCAAAGCCATTAGAAGTAATTGTCTAATTTTTTTTTTTTTAAATACTAATGTTATTTGCTAGATAATTTTGGTTGCAATATTTTGAACTTGAATCTTCCAAATTGTCCACTCATTTAGCCCTGGTATGCTCCTTCACAAAATTAATTTGGCCATAGGTACTGTTGCCTTCATGAAGAACTATGATTTTTCCGAAGAAGTTATTGTCCAACCGCTCCTTTGCCCCCATCCCAACTAAAAAAGAAGATAGAAAAAAGGTTCTTAGTCTTAAGGCACCATCATATCACTTAAATCCCAAAAATTTTAACGCACCATCACATCACACAAATCCCAAAATTTTGAGGAACTGGGTGTTTGGGGATCCTTTGTTTAAACCCAAAGCAACAGGGTTGGACAGATCATGTCATATTTTATGGGTGTCGGATTTGTTGGACCCTCCAAATCTGTGCCTATATCTGCTTTAATTTTGTGCATTGATAACATACCTATATTTGACAAGGATTGTAGACTTTTGTAAGTTACTGTTAATAGTTATTTATCCAAAAAAAAAATTACTGTTAACTGTTTGTAATGGTGCCCACTACTGCCATGTAAGACAACTCACTGTAAGTCCTAAGATAACCGTCTAAACGTATCCAACTTATAACTTAAAACGCATGACAATGTGGAGGTGGATTTGATGAACCTTGACTTGTTTGGTTGCTATTTGAAAGTAGCCTTCTTTTGTTGCCTCTTCTGTTATTATTCCCAAATTTTTTTTTATTATATATATATATATATATATATATATATTCATTGTCTTGCACCATCTTTGAGTACATGTTTAATGACAAAATTTTAACCTCACTGAAGTAAAAACTGTGCTATGAGGAGAGCAAAAAAGCAAGGTTACAAATTATTTGACACCTTAAGGGGTGACCGATACAAACACCATTTTTCTCTCATACAAAACACCCACACACAACACATCCACATGAATGCAGGCACAAACATGCCCACATTTTTATTTGCATTTACTCTTTTTTTTGTTTTAATATACAGGCGTTGGATAAGTCCAAAAACCGGGATGCCCTTAGAGCTGTTCGGAAGTACATCCCAAGGCTTGAACAGGAGCTTGAGTTGCTTCAAGCAAAAGCAAAAATGGAGCATGAAAATAAAACTGAGCCTGGAAAGGAAGGCCATGAGACGCAGGTTGGCAGCAACAACAATGGTGGCCTATCCGACTGGCAGTTGGGGCATTCAGCTAAGTTGGAAGAGATACTTTGTGAAAATAATGAGTCTCCTGAGGATGATTCTATGAGTGAATCTGGTATTGGCTCAGAATCTGAAGCTTTGTCTGATATCTTTGAGACAGATTCTGATGGGGACGAGGAGCTAAAGGCAGAACGTTCACTTTATCTGGATGAATTTGAAAAGTTTCCCGTAAAACGCGATGGGGAGCCTGATGATTTTGAGGATCACCTGCGTCAAATTTCTGCAGACTCAAGGAAGAAAGATGTTGAACTACCAGACCTCGATGAGGTTGATAGGATGTTCTTGCGTGCAGAATCACTGTTAAAAAAGAAGTGGAGATGAAGAAGTGTATCGATCAAATAAGAGATTTTGCAATCTTAAAAAATTATACTCACTCCAGCTCGCTTGTGATGATTATATATGCATTGAGTCTATGCTGTCAAGATCCTCAGCCGCTTAAGGCTAAGAATGACTAAAAGAAATGGCTGACTTTGTTGTATTCTGGAATACTTGGCTTTAAACCTGCGTACCAAGCTGCCTTAATTTATTTAATTATTTTCAGTATTTTGTGCATTTCAAGGTGCTATACTCCTATTTCAGCTATGGTTTTTAAGTATTGGGGTGAATTTGGGTGATATTGGACCTGCCAATGCCACTGTATCTGGGGACCTATTGCACTGTTGTCCAACATCTGGCTGAACCAGGATCCTCTCAAGTGTACAGCCCTCGAGTGTACATCTGACAGTTGGGAGGCACTTGTGCGTGCCCCCGGTGCGGCCAACCTAAGCTTCTCCTTAACTTCATTGCTGATGCTAGGAATGTCTCCAAGTCTTTTCTTCCATGCAGTTGTGGGGTCAGTATGGGTCCACGGGACTAGTCAAGTCAAAGGTTTGGATACCCTTTTCTGGCTTCAAGGGGGACTCTTCTTATGATGAATAAATGGAAATATTACCTCGTAAATTTCTGGCAATCTTATTTTTATTTCTGGTCTCAGCCGGG
>NW_024868364.1:31494-32925 GCF_013358625.1 Macadamia integrifolia | reverse complement strand
AAAAACAAAAAAAAAAAAAGAGTTCATACCGAATAAAGCATATGTGCTAGAACATTGGCTCGTAAACGCAAAAGTACTGTACGTGCGTTTTTTGAAAAGATTAGGTTCAGAATTATTAGAAGAATTCTTTACGGATTAAGAAAAAGTTATTTCTTTTATCTTCCCAAGAGCCTCTTCTCCTACATAAATGAGGCTTGGGAGGTCATCTCTTTTACGAACTCCGGTATCTGACTAGGTCGCAGGTCTCCATCTGAGCCTTCAGCCGTGATATGTGTTCTTCAGCTCGTGCTCCTAGGCATCAAAGATTGGTGATACTTCATCTATGTCTGTAGCCTTAGGTAGGTCTTGCCGAAGTGGAGAGTGGTTAAGGAAATTGGCTCACCACCACCAGGAGAGTGGATTGGCGTCTCAATCTCTGGTTGATCGATTGTAGTCGTAGCAATTCTCTTAGAAGCTGGGCTTGCTGGAGTGGGGTAGTGGAAGCTGGTGTGATGGAGGGTGTAAGGTGTTAATTTCAAACAAAACCGTTTACTAGAGTCGAACCAAACCATTTAAATTGAAATCTGTAAGCCCGTGATCAAACTTTCACCATTGCACTTAATTTCTTGGGGCCATCGTACAAGAGTTTTCATTTTGGACTGACCTAGTCCTGTGTAAACGATATCACAGTGACCCTAGGGACTAGTCGTGTCAAAGATCCGAACAACCTAGGTATCAAAAAAAAAATAATAATATATATATATATATATATACGAATTAAACCGAATAAACTGAATAACCAAGCCATTTAAACCGATAATGAATCTTATAATAAAAACCAACAATAAACCAAAGATGAATCTGTAATAAAACCTAATAATAAACTGCTTAGCCGAAATCAAATAGCAATTAGGTTTTGATTTGGAAATTTCAAACGAATTAATAATTGGTACGGTTTTGGTTTTTATCATTTATAAAATAAAACTTACTAAAGCATTTAAACCAAAACCAAACCGATTAACACCTTTATCTCAAACCTGGTTGAAGACTGGGAATGCTTATGGGCCTATAATAAACCAAGAGTAGATGCCAAAATCATACCTTAATGAAACATTTTGGTACGGTACAATTTTGGTGCAGTTTTTATTCTGCATGAATATGGTTTTGGTATGGTTTGGATACAATATATATATTAGGGGTGTCAATTCGTGGCCCGACCTGACTAAACCGATCGGGACCGACCATTTATAGACCGGCCCGGCCTAGACCGTTTATTAAACATGTCGGGCTTGAGCCCGGCCCGTTTATAAATGGACGGTCTCGGTTTTGCTACTTGGACCGTCGGGCACCCGACCGAGACCGACCGAATAACGCCCGACCGAGACCGGCCTATTGTGCACCGACTTGGCCCGACCCTTTAATGATTGTAGAATACCTATTTTACCCCCCAAA